>NW_012115048.1:7284-7983 GCF_000951035.1 Colobus angolensis palliatus
CCTCATACAGAAGAGCTCCAGCTGGCATCTGGCGGGTGCCCCTCTGGGACAAAGCTTCCAGAGGAAGGAACAGGCAGCAATCACTGCTGTTCTGCAGCCTCCGCTGGTGATAACCAGGCAAACAGGGTCTGGAGTGGACCCCCAGCAGACCCGTAGCAGAGGGGCCTGACTGTTAGAAGGAAAACTAACAAACAGAAAAGAACAGTATCAACATCAACAGAAAGGACGTCCATACCAAAACCCCATCTGAAGGTCACCAACATCAAAGACCAAAGGTAGATAAATCCATGAAGATGGGGAGAAACCAGCAGAAAAAGGCTGAAAATTCCAAAAACCAGAACGCCTCTTCTCCTCCAAAGGATCACAACTCCTTGCCACCAAGGAAACAAAAATTGGACAGAGAATCAGTTTGATGAACTGACAGAAGTAGTCTTCAGAAGGTGGGTAATAACAAACTCCTCCAAGATAAAGGAGCACGTTCTAACCCAACGCAAGGAAGCTAAGAACCTTGAAAAAAGGTTAGAGGAATTGCTACCTAGAATAAACAGCTTAGAGAAGAATATAAATGACCCAATAGAGCTGAAAAACACAGCACGACAACTTTGTGAAGCATACACAAGTATCAATAGCCAAATCAATCAAACAGAAGAAAGGATATCAGATACTGATGTTTAACTTAATGAAATAAAGTGTGAAGAC
>NW_012115048.1:10628-12292 GCF_000951035.1 Colobus angolensis palliatus
AATTCTATCAGAGCTACAAAGAGGAGTTGGTACCATTCTTTCTGAAACTATTCCAAACAATAGAAAAAGAGGGAATCCTCCTTAACTCATTTTACGAGGCCAGCATCATCCTCATACCAAAACCTGGCAGAGACACAACCACAAAAGAAAATTTCAGGCCAATACCCCTGATGAACATCGATGTGAAAAGCCTCAACAAAATACTGGCAAAATGAATCTAGCAGCACATCAAAAAGCTTATCCACCATGATCAAGTGGGCTTCATCCCTGGGATGCAAGGCTGCTTCCACATATGCAAATCAACAAATGTAATCCATCACCTAAACAGAACCAATGACAAAAACCATATGATTATCTCAATAGATGCAGAAAAGGCCTTTGACAAAATTCAACAGCCCTTCATGCTAAAAACTCTCAATAAACTAGGTACTGGTGGAACGTATCTCAAAATAATAAGAGCTATTTGTGACAAACTCACAGTCAATATCATACTGAACGGGCAAAAACTAGAAGCATTCCCTTTGAAAGCCGTCACAAGACAAGGATGCCCTCTCTCACCACTCCTATTCAACACAGTATTGGAAGCTCTGGCCCAGGCAATCAGGCACGAGAAAGAAATAAAGCGTATTCAAATAGGAAGAGAGGAAGTCAAATTGTCTCTGTTTGCAGATGACATGATTGTATATTTAGAATACCCCCTCATCTCAGCCCAAAACCACCTTGAGCTGATAAACCGCTTCAGCAAAGTCTCAGAATACAAAATCAATGTGTAAAAATCATAAGCATTCCTATACACCAATAATAGACAAACAGAGAGCCAAATCATGACTGAACTCCTATTCACAATCGCTATAAAGAGAATAAAATACCTAGGAATACAACTTACAGGGGCTGGAAACAAAGACAGGGAAGCTAGGTAACCTGCTTCCCTGCTCAAGGAAATAAGAGAGGACACAAATGGAAAAACATTCCATGCTCACGGAGAGGATGAATCAATATTGGGAAAAATGACCATAAAGCTCAAAGTAACTTATAGATTCAATGCTATCCCCATCAATCTACCACTGACTTTCTTCACAGAGTTAGAAAAAACTATTGTAAACTTCATATGGAACCAAAAAAGAGCCTGCAGAGCCAAGACAATTCTAAACAAAAAGAATAAAGCTGGAGACATCACGCTACCTGACTTCAAACTATACTACAAGGCTACAGTAATCAAAACAGCATGATACTGGTACCAAAACAGATATATAGACCAATGGAACAGAACACAGCCCTCAGAAATAATACCACACATCTACAACCATCTGATTTTTGACAAACCTGACAAAAATAAGCAATGGGGAAAGGATTCCCTATTTAATAAATGGTGTTGGGAAAACTGGCTAGCCATATGCAGAAAACTGAAACTCGACCCCTTCCTTACACCTTATAAAAAATTAACTCAAGATGGATTAAAGACTTAAATGTAAGACCTAAAACCATAAAAACCCTAGAAGAAAACCTAGGCAATACCGTTCAGGACGTAGGCATGGGCAAAGACTTCATGACTAAAACACCAAAAGCAATGGTAACAAAAGCCAAAACTGACAAATGGGATCTAATTAAACTAAAGAGCTTCTGCATAGCAAAAGAAACTATCATCATATTAAACAGGCAACCTA
>NW_012115049.1:0-1388 GCF_000951035.1 Colobus angolensis palliatus
GTTGGGAGGAAATAGCAGCTCAGACAGGAGACTAGCAAATGAAAGGTGAGGTTCAAATGAACACAGGATGCCAGGGCATGGCCTTGGCCGTGAATGGTACAGTTGAGAGAGGAGAACTGGAGCAGTGGGTTGCTGGCGGGAGATGATGTGTGACAATAGTCCAAGCAGGCTCTCATGAACCAGGTATGTTGATATGCTTCTCATGCATACAAACATAAAAATTAAAGTATACCAGCTGAATTGGAAGACGTAAGGAAAAATACCAGCTAGAACAGTCAAAACAGTTTGGGGCCATTTCGGTGCATTTGAGCTGTCAACCTAAAATAAGTGACAGAGAGACCAACTCTCCAAAATGAGGAGTTTCTTCGGGAATAGTGAGGGATTGCAAACAGGATACGTCCTATGGCAGACCATAGGACTTCCAAGGGGGCTGGGGCAAAGGGGAGACTTTTAAAGACAGAGAGCAAAAGTCCATATAAGCAGTTTTGAAACAAAGGTGATTGTTTCACCTGCTTCTTGCAGATGCTGGTGTTTGTTTATTGGTGGTACTGGCTGTTGCTAGGAGACAGTCTTCATGATAATGTCTTCCAACAGTTCCTGTTAGCGGCATAGGTGTATGAGCGCCCTACCTGCATGGCCTCCCAGCCCCATTTTGTTAGGGTTTAACGTAAGTGTCTTTATTTTGGTACAGACAACTTCCACAGAGCATGTGTTTCAGAATAAGGGAGCGATAAGGGCATGAGTCTCCTATGTTCAAGAATCATCTTATTCTCTCATGACACTCTCATAAAGGGAATATCTTGTTGCAGGTGCTGGTGACTAACTAGTCTGACAGCCTAGTTAGTCTAGACTTGAAAAAGAAGCTGGGTTTGGGTTTTTTTTGTTGTTGTTCAACACTACAGCAAAAGACAAAACACAGTAACTATATCTGGTACTGAATTAATGAAACAATAATATGTTCCAACGCTAGAGCAAAAGTGGTTTCGCTAGATATTTTAGAGCAAGTGCACTGTGCTGAATGGGTGTAAATTGAGGGATTGTTAAGAGAAACTTTCATAGTATTAAAGTGCTGCCTTTTTCCCTGCTTAATATTCAAAAACTGACACAAAGATGAAACTTCACTGTAATTCACAGAAACTTTGAATCAGGGCAAAGCAAGGGAATTAGGAGAAGCAGTGCTGAGGAGATCATGATGTCAGGACAAGCTTTTGGCTCACCTAGGAGCTTTTGATGTCTTCTACTGGGTCATTTCCAGGGTTCTGGGTGGAGGAGAACCCAGTGGTGAAGGCAAATACATGGGGACACATGGATAAAATGCCCTGGTTCTTTTTCTCTCACCAGGGGGGTTGGCCTCGGTGATTTACACAGACACCCTCCAGACCATCATC
>NW_012115049.1:1438-1914 GCF_000951035.1 Colobus angolensis palliatus
GACTTCCTTCCCAGTAGAACTTCAGATCTCTGAAGGCGGGGGCGGGGCGGGGCCGGGGAGTGGATGTGCTTTAGTGTTTGTACTCATGGCCTTGTTCTGGGAGTGACAAAGCTGGAACACAATACCTGTATGCATGAAAAGGTTGTCACTTGTCACAACTAACAGGCTTTCATCTTATGGAAATTTTCTTCCCTTGTGCACTTTTCCCCTGGCAGTGGACATGGCTGCACTCTTCCAAGAAGCAAGCAGCTCTCCCGTCTGCCCAGACTATCTAGAAAAACCAGTGTCCCTGGAGTGTGGATGCAGCGTCTGCCTCAAGTGCATCAACTCACTGCAGAAGGAGCCCCACGGGGAGGACCTACTTTGCTGTTGCTGTTCTGCGGTCTCTCAGAAGAACAAAGTCAGGCCCAATCGGCAGCTAGAGAGGCTGGTTTCCCGCATCAAGGAACTGGAGCCCAAGCTGAAGAAGATTCTAC
>NW_012115049.1:4254-5592 GCF_000951035.1 Colobus angolensis palliatus
CCTGTATTCTGGGATCAATTTCCAAATGCTTTACTTTTTTATTTCTGTAAGTTCAAATTAATGTATTATAGAAGTTATGAGTTAAATAAACATTGGAATATCACCTAATGGATTATGTGATTTTCCTTCCTCAGCCTCCTGAGTAGCTAGGATTACAGGCACTCACCATCAACCCCAGCTAATTTTTGTATTTTTAGTGAACAGAGGGTTTCACCATGTTGGCCAGGCTGGTCTCGAACTCTTGACCTCATGATTCACCTGCATCAGCCTCCCAAAGTGCTGGGATTGCAGGCGTGAGCCACCGCACCCAGCTGGATTATGTGATTTTCTAAATGATAAGAGTGCAATAGATTTTATTCATAGTAAAAGTGTGAGTGTATGTGTATACGTGTGTGGTGCATGTGTGTGTATTTGAACAGAGAGCTGGATAAATGTCTATGTCCTATCCAGAACTGAAAAGACAAGTTGTTGCCATCATTGCTCAGTATAGGTAACATTTTCCTGGATGTGCGTTCATCTACATTAACAATGATAATTCCCCCAATTAATTATTGTAATTATTAATTGTAATTGTTAAATTAATAAATATGCAGGCTAACAAAGCAAAAAAAGATAACACACATTATTAATATCAGAAATAAAAGAGGGGCCATGTCTACCAAACTGTTGAGCATTAGAAGGATAATCTGGGACTATTATGAATGACTCTATTCCCGCAGTCTGTTAACCTAGGTGAAATGTAGCAATTCCTTGAGAGACATAATCTTCCCAAGGTCGCACTAGAAACAGACCATCTGAACTGCCTCTGCCTATTAACTGAATTAACATTAAGAACTTTCCAAAAAAGACAACACCAGAACCAAATGATTTCTCATATGAAATCCACCAAATTCTTACGAATCCGAACAGGTTTTCACAATATAATCCAAAAATTGTGCTCTTAGGTATGTACCCAGTTGAGATGAAAAGTTATGTCCACACAAAGCCTGTACAGGAATGTTTATAGCAGCTTTATCTATAACCACCGAAACTAGAAGCAAGATGTTCAAGAGGTGAATGAAAAAAATAATCATCCATAAAACACAATATTATTCTGTGATTTAAAGGAGTTCTCCATCAAGGCATAGAAAAGACAATGGCATGTATCAGAAAGACTGTGAGGGCATGGCTTCAAGTGGATGAGACCGTACAGAAAGGCAGCAGAGGAGGGTGACTTTAAGTATATTGATTAGTGAAGTAAGTTCATCTGAAAAAACTACATAATACTGGGTTGGTGCAAAAGTAATTGCGCTTTTTGGCATTAAAAGAATGGGGAAACCACAATTACTTTTGCACCAC
>NW_012115049.1:11697-12881 GCF_000951035.1 Colobus angolensis palliatus
GGATGCAATTGCTAAACAATGCTCCTGCTAACCAGCCCTCCAGCACCACTCCTGATTTGCTATGTGGTCAGGTTATCTCACCTCTCTGTGCCTCAGTTTCCTCATCTGTAAAACGGTGTGACTACTACCTACCTCATGGGGTGTTAAGAATAACACCCAGAAAGCACTCAGCACAGTGCCTGGTACGTGGCAAAAACACAATGGCTGGTCACCTTGTGGGGGTGGTGTTTGCTGCCAAGGCTCAAGTCAACTGGAAGATGGACAAGGAGGAGGACGGGCCAAGGCAGAAAGCTGATCAGAAGGCAGAGGTGGACAGGGGCAGGGACGTCTTCAGATCTGGGCACTCGCTGCCCCACATACCGTGGATGCTAAGCTGGGAGGCAGGGACATGCGAGCCCAGCCGCAGTGTGGGAACCACCAGGCCCCGAGTGTATACACATGGCTCAATTCCAAGCCCCAAGGAGACAGACATGGAGATGAGGGCCCTGATGACCCTCATGCCTGTGCTGGGGCCAATGTGGAAGGGAGAAAGGTCATGAGCCCAGAAGACTTGGCAGAGTGCTGGGGAGGGAAGAGGGCACTGGATCCAGGAACAAAGACTCCAACAGGTGGAGCAAATGGGTGGCCTGAGAAGGAGCAGGTGTTGCTCACCTGTTCGCACTTGGCAGGACTGACTGACCTTGGGGTCACAGCCCATCCCAGCACACGCTCTAAGAGGATTCCAGAGATTTGGGGCACCAACTCTAGACCTTTGATGATTCAAAACTCCTCAGATGGCCAGGCGAGGTGGCTCACGCCTGTAATCCCAGCACTTTAGGAGGCCAAGGTAGGAGGATTGCTTGAGCCCATGAGTTCGAGACCAGCCTGGGCAACATGGTGAAACTCCATCTCTATAAAAAAATGAAAAATTGGCCAGGTGCGTGCCTGTAATCCCAGCTATGCAGGAGGCTGAGGTGGGAGGAGGTCAATGCTACAGTGAGCCTAGGAGGTCAATGCTACAGTGAGCCATGATCACATCACTGTACTCCAGCCTGGGTGACAGAGCGGGACTCTGTCTCAAAAAAAGGAAAAAAAAAAAGGACTCCTCAGAAATTGCAAAATGGCAATCCCCACCCCTAATTCAATCCCAGAGTTCATGGACGAAGAGAGCACCAGCCATGGGAGAAAGCATCAGATGCCACCTA
>NW_012115050.1:0-323 GCF_000951035.1 Colobus angolensis palliatus
CTGCCTCAGCCTCCCAAGTAGCAGGGACTTCAGGTGCATGCCACCACACCCAGCTAATTTTTGAATTTTTAGTGGAGATGGGGTTTCACCATGTTCACCAGGCTGGTCTCAAATTCCTGACCTCAAGTGATCCACCTGTCTTGGCCTCCCAAAGTGCTGAGATTATAGGCATGAGCTACCACACCCAGCCCTGGTTGTGCCTTTTAAAGATGAGTGTGTGTGGTGCGTGTGTGTGTGTGTGTGAGAGAGAGAGGAGGAGGAGAAAGGAGGAGGAAGAGAGGGAATGGCGCCAAAATCACCTTAGGGTGTGGCCCTGGGGCCCC
>NW_012115050.1:373-710 GCF_000951035.1 Colobus angolensis palliatus
CTGCCTCAGCCTCCCAAGTAGCAGGGACTTCAGGTGCATGCCACCACACCCAGCTAATTTTTGAATTTTTAGTGGAGATGGGGTTTCACCATGTTGACCAGGCTGGTCTCGAATTCCTGACCTCAAGTGATCCACCTGTCTTGGCCTCCCAAAATGCTGAGATTATAGGCATGAGCTACCACACCCAGCCCTGGTTGTGCCTTTTAAAGATGAGTGTGTGTGGTGCGTGTGTGTGTGTGTGAGAGAGAGAGAGGAGGAGGAGAAAGGAGGAGGAAGAGAGGGAATGGCGCCAAAATCACCTTAGGGTGTGGCCCTGGGGCCCCTCCTGGCCTTCGGA
>NW_012115050.1:760-2333 GCF_000951035.1 Colobus angolensis palliatus
GAGAGAGAGAGGAGGAGGAGAAAGGAGGAGGAAGAGAGGGAATGGCGCCAAAATCACCTTAGGGTGTGGCCCTGGGGCCCCTCCTGGCCTTCGGACAAAGCCAGACACAAAGGACTTATTCTCTTTGCAAATGAAACCTGGAAAACAAGCACTTTTTCTTCTTTTTATTAAAATCTCATCCTGCCACTTTTACTTTACACTTTTAGGTTGTTGGTGTCAAAATCAATTTTCTTTTTTTTTTTTTTTGTCTTTTCTTTTGAGATGGAGTCTCGCTCTGTCTCCAGGCTGGAGTGCAGTGGCACAATCTCGGCTCACTGCAACCTCTGCCTTCCAGGTTCAAGCGATTCTCCTGCCTCAGCCTCCCAAGTAGCAGGGACTTCAGGTGCATGCCACCACACCCAGCTAATTTTTGAATTTTTAGTAGAGATGGGGTTTCACCATGTTGGCCAGGCCAATCTCAAACTCCTGACCTCAGGTGATCTGCCCACCTCAGTCTCCCAAAGTGCTAGGATTATAGGCATGAGCCACCATGCCCAGACCCTCATTGGAATTTTTAAAATCACATCCTTTGCATCATTTATTTCAGTAGCTGCTCTACCCTCGAAGTCATTCTTAGCTCTTCTTTTACTTCAAAGAATTCTGCTTATGTCATCTTCCTTAGATCGAATCTATTTCAAACCCTTAGCTAGTCCAAAAACCATGTGGTCACAAGTAATCATAAGATTACTGTCATCCTAGTAACTTTTGCCATTTTCAGAATGACTGCTGTGAGCCAGCTAGGCTTGTAGCACCTCAAATGTACTATGAACATGTACTAAATCCTTACAGCAATGCTGCTCTGTAGATAGTAGTATTTCCATTTTAAAGAGACAATCCCAGCCAAGTGCCGTGTCTCATACTTATAATCCTAGCACTCTGGGAGGCCGAGGAGGATGGATCACTTGAGGTCAGGAGTTTGATACCAGCCTGGCCAACATGGCGAAAACCCATCTCTACTAAAAATACAAAAAAGTAGCCAGGCATGGTGGCGTGTGCCTGAAATCCAGCTACTGGGGAGGGTGAAGCATGAGAGTCACTTCACCCCAGGAGGCAGAGGTTGCAGTGTCATTTTTCCAGATGAATCTTAAAATTACAGAATCCTCAATTTATATGTGTTCTTAACCTTCTTTGGCTCAATGAATATTTGAGCAGAAAAGGATCTTGGAGGCAATTTTGCTTGACTCTCACACTTCACAGATGAGGTAACTGAGACTCAGCTGCGGTAGGTTACTGCTCCAGTTATGGCCTTCCCTATTCTGGTTCTGAGAAGGTAGGGCCCACATCCTTTGGGAGGTGATCTCATCCTTCCACTAACATAGCTTTAAGTGCACCAAATGTCTTTATGCAGACATTTGAGGACCTTCCAAAAGGAGCATAAAAAGTCCTGAACACCTGAATGACCCAAGCAAAGGAGAACCACACTTAGATGGCATCTACTACAAAGGGAGTAGAGCAAGTTTGTTCAACCCATGGCCCTCAGGCCACATGTAGCCCAGGACAGCTTTGAATGTGGCCCAGTGGAACTTCATTAATT
>NW_012115050.1:3849-6131 GCF_000951035.1 Colobus angolensis palliatus
GGTTTCACCATGTTAGCCAGGATGATCTCGATCTCCTGACCTCGTGAGCCGCCCGCCTCGGCCTCCCAAAGTGCTGGGATTACAGGCTTGAGCCACTGTGCCCAGCCTTTGCAAGGACTTAAAATTCAGTCTCTCTTACTTCTTTGAGGCTGCCAATGAGTGGACCCCATGAAGTGGGGGTTGGGGGTGGATGCTTTCCAAGGGAGGGCCTCCTGGGTCCAGGTATTGAGCCATGCATGCAATAAGGACACAGAGACGCAAAGCACAGCCTCTGCCTTCAGGGTGCTGTCACCTAGGGAGCAACAGGAGACTGATACCCAGGAGGGCACAAGTGATAGAACACAGGAGGTACGCCTGAGGTACCTGGGAGCATTTAGGAGCAGCACTGTACCCAGATGGATAGAGGTGAGTGGGCCAGATCTTCCGGATAAGATGACACACTAAGCCTTGGCAGCTGAGGATGCCACTACAGGCCACGAGCATCCTTTGTAAAGCTAAAGCATGTCAGAAGTCATGGAGAATCCTGGCCGGGTGCGGTGGCTCACGCCTGTAATCCCAGCACTTTGGGAGGCCAAGGCAGGCTGATCATTTAAGGCTAGGAGTTCAAGACCAGCCTGGCCAACATGGCAATACCCCGTCTCTACTAAAAAAATAAGCTGGGTCTGGTGGCGCACACCTGTCATCCCAGCTACTCAGGAGGCTGAGGCACAAGAATCACTTGAACCCAGGAGGAGGAGGTTGCAGTGAGCCGAGATTGCACCATTGCACTCCAGCCTGGGCGACAGAGCACCTGGGGAATCCCACATCCTAGTGAGTTCCAATGAGAACAGAGTCTACAGGGTTGGAGGGTTGCAGAAGATACTGAAGAGGCAGACATGTTGCCAGGCCAAGAAAACCTGCAGTGCCACATTCAGGAGTTTGGACTTGATCCCCAAAACACTGGGATGTCACTGAACTCTTTTAATCAGGGGAGGAGACTGAGGCACAGCTCAAATTTTAAAATAATTCAAACTGTATAGAAGTGCATAAAATTAAAAGGAGAATATTTCAATCTCCTCAACCAAAACCTACTCTCCAGAGTTAATCCCCGTCATGAGTTTCAGAGAAATCCACGTATATTTTATCTAAGCATACACAAATATATACAAAAGCATTTACGGGCCGGGTGCGGTGGCTCAAGCCTGTAATCCCAGCTACTTGGGAGGCTGAGGCAGGAGAATCACTTGAACCCAGGAGGTGGAGGTTGCAGTGAGCTGAGATTATGCCACTGCACTCTAGCCTGGGTGACAAGGCGAGACTCCATCTCAAAAAAAAAAAAAAAATGTAGACAATTGCAATGTTTACAAAACACACTGGCATACATTATGTCATTTCACATAATGAGAATCCACTGCAACAGGTATTGCACGTTATTTTATACCCAATAGAAGAGAAACTGAGGCACAGAGAGGCTAAGTAACTTGTCCAAGGAGGCTAAGTAACTTACCCCACTAGTAAGAGGAGTTGTAACAAGAACCAGTTCTGCATACTTCAAGCCCAGGGCTCTTTCTGTTGCATTCTAATGCTTCAGCATAATGTGCATATTTTCCGGTGCCTGTGATACTAGCAACATCAGGCTCATTAAGAGGGCTGATATCCCGTGAGCTGAAAGAGGCATTGATAGCATCATGGAATGCAGTCCTTAAACGCACCTGAGAATAGTTAGGAAAATTTTTTTCTTCTCACGAATTATAATTTCCCTTCTACCAAAAAGAATTTGAGGCCACTTTCAACAAAATGTAATGCTGTTTTTAAACAGTTAAAAGAACAGGTGATGAGGGGAAATGGAGATGAAATCCCTGCTTCAGGAAATCAAAGTTAAGAATAGGCAGCACGAGTGGGCACAGATCGTAGCTCTGAGCCTCCTGAATGACAAGACAAACTGGGAAGTGACAAAGTTCTTGTTGTCTATAAAAGGAGGCATACTAATTTTAAGTTTAGCATATATTATCACCATTTGTTCTCTAATTTCTAAAGCACATAGCAAAAATCCCTATTATGGAAAACATTGATTAAAAAGTAGAGCACTTGGCCAAGCGCAGTGGCTTATGCCTGCAATCCCAGCACTTTGGGAGGCTGAGGCAGTGGATCACCTGAGGTCAGGAGTTCAAGACCAGCCTGGCCAACATGGTGAAACTTCATCTCTACTAAAAATACAAAATCAGCGGGCCATGGTGGAGTATGCATGTAATCCCAGTTACTCTGGAGGCTGAGGCAGGAAAATTGCTTGAATCCAGGAGGTA
>NW_012115051.1:0-471 GCF_000951035.1 Colobus angolensis palliatus
GCGTGGTGGCTCACACCTGTAATCCCAGCACTCTGGGAGGGCAAGGCGGGTGGATCACCTGACGTCAGGAGTTCAAGACCAGCCTGGCCAACATGATAAAACCCGATCCCTACTAAAAATACAAAAATTAGCTGGGCGTGATGGTGGGCACCTGTAATCCCAGCTACTTGGGAGGCTGAGGCAGGAGAATCACATGAGGTCAGGAGTTCAAGACCAGCCTGGCCAACATGATAAAACCCGTCTCTACCAAAAATACAAAAATTAGCCAGGTGTGGTGGCAGGCGCCCATAATCCCACCTACTCGGGAGGCTAAGGCAGGAGAATAATCTGAACCTGGGAGGTGGAGATTACAGTGAGCAGAGATCAGGCCACTGCACTCCAGCCTGGGCAACAGAGTGAGACTCTGTCTAAAAAATATAAATAAGGCCGGGCGCGGTGGCTCAAGCCTGTAATCCCAGCACTTTGGGAGGC
>NW_012115051.1:5327-6194 GCF_000951035.1 Colobus angolensis palliatus
TGAGACAGAGTTTCACTCTTGTTGCCCAGGCTGGAGTCCAATGGTGTGATCTCGGCTCACTGAAACCTCTGCCTCCTGGGTTCAGATGATTCTCCTGCCTTAGTCTCCCAAGCAGTTGTAATTACAGGCACGAGCTACCACACCTGGCTAATTTTTTTTGTATTTTTAGCAGAGATGGGGTTTCGTCACATTGACCAGGCTGGTCTTGAACTGCTGACCTCAGGTGATCCACCGGCCTTGGCCTCCCAAAGTGCTGGGATTACAGGTGTGAGCCACCGTGTCCGGCCTAGGATTGGTATTCTTATAAGAAGAGGAGATGGGGACACACAAGTGCACAGAGGGAAGATGAAAGGAAGACACAGGGAGAAGTCGCGGGCTGTGGTTTGGATATTTGTCTCCCCAAACCTCATGTTGAAATGTGGCCCCCAGTGTTGGAGGTGGGGCCTAGTGGGAGGTGTTCAGGTTGTGGGGCTGGATCCTTCAGGAACGGCTTGGTGCTGTCCTGGCAGGAATGAGAGAGTTCTTGCTCTATGAGTCCCCCAAGAGCTCATTGTTGCAAAGAGCCTGGTGCTTTCCCCCTCTCTCGTCTCCTCTCTGGCCACATGATCTCTGCTAAGTTTTTGAATATTTTTAGTAGAGACTGGGTTTCACCATGTTGGACAAGCTGGTCTCAAACTCCTGACCTCAAATGATCCACCCTTCTTGGCCTCCCAAAGTGCTGGGTAGCGTGAGCCACCGCACCCAGCCGCACCCAGCGCCTCTCTCCGATCTTAGGGGGTGAGCCACCACGCCCAGCGCCTCTCTCCGATCTCAGGGGGTGAGCCACCACGCCCAGCGCCTCTCTCCGATCTCAGGGGGTGAGCCACC
>NW_012115051.1:11409-12029 GCF_000951035.1 Colobus angolensis palliatus
GAAAAAAAAAAAGAAAGGAAAATTAATTGAAAAGAGTGAGATTATAGGCAAGAATATTTTATAAAATCTCTAAGCCTGATTCAAAAGGCCAAAATCATATCCCCCAAAAGCTTAGATTTAACCTTATGAAATTTTTATTATATGTGAGTGTCATAACAACACAATTAAGTCTACATATAACCCAAAAAATAATTCCATCACATATTAAAAAGCATTTATATTTTTGGTATACAAAGTCCAACAATACAATAAGAACACCAGCTCCAAAATCGACAAATAAGCAATTTGTATAAGTATCTAAAAACATTCATTATCAATCCCAAAATTGCCAATAGAATAATGAACTACAGGCTGGATATGGTGGCTCATGCCTGTAATCCTAGCACTTTGGGAGGCCGAGGTGGGTGGATCACTTGAGATCAGAGTTCGAGACCAGCCTGATCAACATGGTCTTTACTAAAAACAAAACAAAAATCAGCCAAGTGTGATGGCACACACCCGTGATCCCAGCTACTCCGGAGGCTGAGGCAGGAGAATACTTGAACCTGGGAGGTGGAGGTTGCAGTGAGCTGAGATCATGCCACTGCACTCCAGCCTGGGTGACAGAGCAAGACCTTGTT
>NW_012115051.1:15879-16883 GCF_000951035.1 Colobus angolensis palliatus
CATTCTTTTTCTCTGAGGCTGAGACTCATAGAAATCAAGAAACTTGTCTAGTGTCACAATGCTAAGAAATGGCCAAGCAAAGGCCAGGCACAGTGGCTCACACCTGTAATCCCGGCACTTTGGAAGACCAAGGAGGGTGGATTGCTTGAGACCAGGAGTTCGAGACCAGCATGGACAACATGGCAAAACCTCAACTACACAGAAAAAACAAAAATTAGCTGGGCGTGGTGGTACGCACCTGTAGTCCCAGCTACGTGGAAGGGCTGAGGCTGCAGAGAGCTATTATCGCACCAGTGCACTCCAGCCTCCACAACACAGTGAAACCCTCTATCCAAAAAAGAAAAAAAAAGTGCAGTTCAGTTAGAAAAATGGGCAAAAGACAGGAAAAAACATTTCACCAAAGAGGATACAAATGGCAAATAAGCACAAGAAGAGATGTCTGAGAGACCGATACCGAACATAATGGGCTCCTAGGGAAATGCAAATTAAAACAACAACAGCACAGCACTGCACATCTATCCACATGGCTGAAAATAACAGGGTGATGCGTCCGCACGTTGGTGAGGACAGGGAGAGCAGATCACTCACGCCGGGCTGGTGGGATGTAAGATGGCACAGCCGCCCGGAAAACGGTTGGCAGTTTCTTAACAAACTAAACATGCAATCACCGTCGGACCCGGGAACTTCAGGTCAGGCTGTTCATCCTGGAGAAAACGAAGACCGATGTTCACATGAAAACTTGTACACAACCGTTTGTAGTAGCTTTATTCATAATGATCAAAAACTGGAAGCTATACCGAGTTGACCTTGAACAAGGGTAAGGTTAAGCAGATGGTAGTAACCCACACTATGGCATGTACTCTGCAGTGAAAAGGAACAAGCTATAGGCATACACACCACAGCCTGAACAAACCTTCAGAGAGTGGCCCTGGTGAAGGGAGTCCAGACCAAAAGGTTGTACACCATGAAATTCCATTTATACAACATTCTTTTTTTTTTTTTTT
>NW_012115052.1:0-918 GCF_000951035.1 Colobus angolensis palliatus
AAAAAAAATACAAAATTAGCCAGGTGTGGTGGCGCATGCCTGTAATCCCAGCTACTTGGGAGGCTGAGGCAGGAGAATAGCTTGAACCCTGGAAGTGGAGGTTGCAGTGAGCAGAGATCGTGTCACTGCACTCCAGCCTGGGCAACACAGCGAGACTCTGTTTCAAAAAAAAATAAAAATGTCTTTAATGAGCTGCATGCAGTGAGGCTGAGGCAGGAGCATCACTTGAGCCCAGGAGTTGCAGGGAGCTATGATTCCATCACTGTACTCCAGCTTAGGTGGCAGAGTGAGATTATGTGTCCAAATAAATAAATAAATAATTGAATACATTAGTGTGTTTTGTTGTTGTTGTTGTTGTTCTTTGAGATGGAGTTTTGCTCTTGTCACCCAGGCTGGAGTGCAATGGAGTGATCTTGGCTCACCGCAACCTCCACCTCCCCGTTTCAAGCGATTCTCCTGCCTCAGCCTCCCAAGTAGCTGGGATTACAGGCATGCGCCACCAAGCCTGGCTAATTTTATATTTTTAGTAGAGATGGGGTTTATCCCTGTGGGTCAGGCTGGTCTCCAACTCCCAACCTCAGGTGATCCGCCCACCTCCGCCTCGCAAAGTGCTGGGATTACAGGCGTGAGCCACCGTGCCCGGTTCCGTGAATACATTAGTAAATGGGGAAAAAAGACAAGTCTCACCTGTAGAATTCCAAATAAATTATTTAGGTGCCTCACCCTAAAGAGAGGGCGACATAACCTCCCACTTCCTTTTTTTTTTGAGACGGAGTCTCACTCTGTTGTCAGGCTGGAGTGCAGTGGTGCGATCTCGGCTCACTGCAACCTCCGCTTCCCGGGTTCATGTGATTCTCCTGCCTCAGCCTCTGGAGTAGCTGGGACTACAGGCACGTGCTACCACAGCTGGCTAATTTT
>NW_012115052.1:968-1965 GCF_000951035.1 Colobus angolensis palliatus
AACTTTTTTTTTTTCGAGATCGATTCTTGCGCTGTCACCCAGGCTGGAGTGCAGTGGCACAATCTCGGCTCACTGCAACTTCCATCTGCTGGGTTCAAGCGATTCTCCTGCCTCAGCCTCCTGAGTAGCTGGGATTACAGGCGCCGCTACCACGCCCCACTAATTTTGTATTTTTAGTAGAGACAGGGTTTCGCCATGTTGGCCAGGCTGGTCTCGAACCCCTGACCTCCAGTGATCCACCCGCTTTGGCCTCCCAAAGCGCTGGAATTACAGTGAGCCACCATGCCTGGCCTTTAACTTTTATTTTAGATTCAGGGGTACTTGTGCAGGTTTGTTACATAGGTAAACACATGTCATGGGGGTTCGCTGTATAGATTATTTCATCACCCAGGAATTAAGCCCAGTATTCAATAGTTAACCTTTTCTGCTCTTCTCCCTCCCACCCTCCACCCTCAGATAGACCCCAGCATCTGTTGTTTCCTTCTTTGTGTTTATAAATTCTCATCATTTAGAAAACCTGTGTCTTCTGTTCCTGTGTTAGTTTCCTAAGGATAACGGCCTCCATCTCCATCCATGTTCCCGCAAAAGACACGATCTTTTTTATGGCTGCATCATTTTATTTTAATTCGTTTTAATTTTGAGTGACTACTATATTGGACAGCACATATCCAGAGGTTTGATTAAATTCAGATTCCACTTTCTTTGGCAAGACCACTTCATAGATGGTGTTGTGTGTCCATGTACATTTTAGAATAACTTTTAGATTTTTTGCCAGGCATGTTAGCTCATGCCTGTAATCCCAGCACTTTGGGAGGCTGAGGGGGGTGGATCACTTGAGGCCAGGCATTTGAGGCCAGCCTGGCCAACATGGTGAAACCCCATCTGTGCTAAAAATACAAAATTAGGCCGGGCGCGGTGGCTCAAGCCTGTAATCCCAGCACTTTGGGAGGCTGAGACGGGCGGATCACGAGGTCAGGAGATCGAGACCATCCTGGCT
>NW_012115052.1:7340-7806 GCF_000951035.1 Colobus angolensis palliatus
TTCGCCAGGATGGTCTCGATCTCCTGACCTCGTGATCCGCCCGTCTCGGCCTCCCAAAGTGCTGGGATTACAGGCGTGAGCCACTGCGCCCGGCCCTATGGATGTATTTAATACCTCTGAACTGTATAATTGAAAATGGTTAAGATGGTAAATTTTATTATATGTGTATTTTACTACAATAAAAAAAGGTGAGGCTCGTCAGGCTCGGTGGCTCATGCCTGTAATCCCCCCATTTTGGGAGGCCAAGGTGGGAGGATCACCTGAGGTTGGGAGTTAAAGACCAACCTGATGAACATGCAGAAACCCCATCTCTACTAAAAATACAAAACTAGCCGGGCGCGGTGGCTCAAGCCTGTAATCCCAGCACTTTGGGAGGCCGAGGCGGGCAGATCACAAGGTCAGGAGATCAAGACCATGCTGACTAACACGGTGAAACCCCGTCTCTACTAAAAATACAAAAAAATTG
>NW_012115052.1:12471-13066 GCF_000951035.1 Colobus angolensis palliatus
TCGGCCAACATCAGATACATTTCAATAGAAAAGCATCCTACAAAACACCTATCTAGTAATCCCTTAAAACTGTCGAATCAGTCGGGCCTGGGGGCTCACGCCTATAATCCCAGCACTTAGGGAGGTTGAACCAAGAGGATTGCTTGAGTCCAGGAGTTGCAGACCAGCTTGGGCAACAGAGAGAGACCCCATCTCCATCAAAAATAAGTAAGATGGGCATGGTGGTGCACACGTGTGGTCACAGCTACTCAGGAGACTGAGGTGGGAGGATTGCTTGAGGCCAGAAAGTGGAGGCTGGGATTACAGGCGTGAGCTACTGCACCTGGCCAGGAGATCCCTCTTGATAAGACTGGCTTTGTTTACGTGGAGGCCTTGGACAAGCCAGGTAGTCTATACTTAGAGTCATCAAAAATCGCAGAAACAGGAAGAAGAATGGTAGTTGCCAAGGGCTAGGGGAGGAAGAAATGGGAGTTAGTGTTTCATGGGTAGAGTTTCAGTTTTACAAGAGGAAAAGAGTTCCAGTGATGGATGGTGGGGATAGTTGCATGATATTATGGATGTATTTATTTATTTATTTATTTTTGAATCAGAGTCG
>NW_012115053.1:0-258 GCF_000951035.1 Colobus angolensis palliatus
GAATGAGGGAGGCGGGAGCAACAGGAGGTGAGGTAGGATCACACCACTGCACTCCAGCCTGGGCAACAGAGTGAGACTCCATCTCCAAAAAAAAAAAAAAGAGAGAGAGAGAGAAGCCTGAAGGCAGTAAGGGAGGAAGTCGTGGGGGTGTCTGGGAAGGGCACGGGACAGAGCAAAGGCAAGTGTCCTGGGGCAGGAGTGGCCAGCGTTTTGGAGCCGCAGCCAGGGGACCAGTATGGCTGGGGAAGAATGAGGGAG
>NW_012115053.1:5728-7038 GCF_000951035.1 Colobus angolensis palliatus
CGAGGTAAGGAGATTGAGACCATCCTGGCTAACACGGTGAAACCCCGTCTCTACTAAAAAATACAAAAAACTAGCCGGGCGACGTGGCGGGTGCCTGTAGTCCCAGCTACTCGGGAGGCTGAGGCAGGAGAATGGCCTAAACCCAGGAGGCGGAGCTAGCAGTGAGCTGAGATCCGGCCACTGCACTCCAGTCTGGGCAGCAGAGCGAGACTCCGTCTCAAAAAAAAAAAAGCTACATCCAGTGAAGTCACTTGGGATGGTCAATTTGATGTGTCAATTTGACTGGGCCATGGGCTGCCCAGAATTTTGTTTGTTTGTTTGAGACAAGGTCTTGCTCTATCGCTCAGGCTGGAGTGCAGTGGCACAGTCAGTCATGGCTCACTGCAGCCTCAACCTCCCTGGGCTCAGACAATCCTTCCACCTTAGCCTCCTGAGGAGCTTGTACCACATGTGTCACCATACCAGCTAATTATTGTATTTTTTTTTTATATAGATACAAGGTTTTGCCATGTTGCCTAGGCTGGTCTCAAACTCCTGGGCTCAAGTGATCCACCCATTCTGGCTTCCCAACGTGCTGGGATTACAAGTGTGAGCCACCGTGCCTGGCCCCCAGATATTTTTGTTCAAACATTATTGTGAGTGTGTGTCTATGAGGGTGTTCCTGGGTGAGATTCACATTTGAACTGTAGACTGAATAGACCAAGTCGCCCTCCCTAATGTGGGTGGGCCCCATCCAATCAGCTGAAGGCTCAAATACCACAAAAAGGCAGAGTAAAAGGGAGCTTGTGCTGCCTGCCTGCTTGGGCTGGGACACTGTGTTTCCAGCCTTGAGACTTGAACAGAAACACTGGCCTTTCCTGGATCTCAAGTCTGCTCGCATTAGGACCAGAACTTATGTCATTGGCTCTCCTGGGAACTCACAGGGTCTTTGGGCTTCACACTGGAGCTAAATCATTAGTTCTCCTGGGTCTCCTGTTTGCCAGCTGCCAATCTTGGGACCTCTCGGCCCTGATTTGTGAGCCAATTCATTATAATAAATCTCTTTAAATATATTAATGTAGGCCGGGCGCAGTGGCTTATGCGTATAATCCCAGCACTTTGGAAGGCTGAGGCGGGCGGAACACCTGAGGTCAGGAGTTCGAGACCAGCCTGGCCAAGATGGTGAAACCCCTTCTCAAATACAAAAACTAGCCAGGTGTAGAAACCCCCTCTCAAATACAAAAACTAGCCAGCTGTAGTGGCGGGCATCTGTAATCCCAGCTACTTGGGAGGCTGAAGCACGAGAATCGCTTGAACCCGGCAGGCGGAGG
>NW_012115053.1:12112-12821 GCF_000951035.1 Colobus angolensis palliatus
TGGTGAAGGTTGGTCAGGTTGGTTTCGAACTCCTGAGTTCCACCCACCTCTGCCTCCTAAAGTGCTGAGATTACAGGCGTGAGCCACTGTGCCCAGCCCAGCTAACTTTATGTTTTGTAGAGACAGGGGTCTCACTATGTTGCCCAGGCTGGTCTTGAACTCCTGGCCTCTATTGATCCACCCACCCCAGCCTCCCAAAGTGCTGGGATTACAGGCATGAGCCACCATGCCTGGCCTGGCTTTCCTTCTTTCTGTGTAGTCCCATGAAGGAAGACCTGAATTGAGATGGAGTCCTGCTGGCAGTACCTGGCTATGAGGCCCCAGCTGTCACATACACTCTCTGTTCTTTAGGAAACAAGACACAGTGGCCAAACTACCCTTCTCTCCACATCGTGAAAAACTGGTGCCATCCTGTGGCTGCTCATCAGCTCAATTCAAGGTCCTCTGACCCACTCTACATGAATGTAAAACCTTTCTCTGGGGAATATCAGTCAGATTTGGTGACTTCCAGCCTCACTCTGCAAATCCCTGCTTCCTTTGCAAATTCTGCATTTGTCTCTATTTTAGAAAGAAAAATCTGACCTCCGTCTGGTTTTCTGTTGAAAGAGAAATTGTTGCCGGGCGCGGTGGCTCAAGCCTGTAATCCCAGCACTTTGGGAGGCCGAGACGGGTGGATCACGAGGTCAGGAGATCGAGACCATCCTGGCTA
>NW_012115053.1:18036-18369 GCF_000951035.1 Colobus angolensis palliatus
TTATGTGCTGGCTTATGTCACTTCACAACAGACCTGTGAGGTGTGAGTCTAGTTAGGGTTATTATTAACAAGATAAAAATATCTGTAGGAAGACTACAGTTGGCCTTCTGCCTCTGTGGGTTCCACATCTATGGATTCAACCAACCGAAGATAAAAAAAAAAAAAAATTCAGGGAGGCTGGGCACAGTGGCTCATGCCTGTAATCCCAGCACTTTAGCAGGCTGAGGCAGGAGGATCGCTTGAGGCCAGAAGTTCAAGACCAGCCTGAGCTACATAGCACGGCCCCATCTCTACAAAATATACATATATATAAAATATATATGTATATATGTA
>NW_012115054.1:0-353 GCF_000951035.1 Colobus angolensis palliatus
AGGTCAGGAGTTCGAGACCAGCCTGACCAACATGGAGAAACCCTATCTCTACTAAACATACAAAAATTAGCCAGGTGTGGTGGCACACGCCTGTAGTCCCAGCTACTTGGGAGGCTGCGGCAGGAGAATCGCTTGAACCCAGGAGGCGGAGGTTGCAGCGAGCTGAGATCACGCCACTATACTCCAGCCTGGGCAACAAGAGCAAAACTCTGTCTCAAAAAAAAAAGTTTTAGCACTTATAACCTGCCAGGCAGTGTTAGGTACTTGGAATAGTGCAATAAACCAGGCAGATGCAATGTCTGCCCTCACGGGCCCTGCAGTTCAGCAGGAAGCACAACAAGAAATCATGAAGA
>NW_012115054.1:2458-4309 GCF_000951035.1 Colobus angolensis palliatus
CCTCAGCCTCCCGAGTATCTGGGATTACAGGTGTGTGCCACCACACCTGGCTAATTTTTGTACTTTTAGTAGAGATGGGGTTTCGCCATGTTGACCAGATTGGTCTTGAACTCCTGATCTCAGGTGATCCGCCCACCTTGGCCTCCCAAAGTGCTGGGATTACAGGAGCAAGGCACTGCACCTGGCCAGTGCTATACTATTTATTGAGATTGTCCTCTCCCCTTTTCCTCCAAGATGCTTCTGTCGGTTGCTTTTGGTCTCTATCTTGCATTGTTAGAGACTTTCCGAAGTTGTCTTGGTTGTCCTCTCAGGTGTAAGGGTAGAGATTAAACAGCTGGCTCTGAACATGTAAGTGGGGCTTATTCACTATAAGTTTTGCTGTGGGATGATCTGAGTGGGCCTGAATCACTGTCCTTTCTCCTTTCCCATGGGGATGGTCAGATTTCTCAGTATGCTTCCCCTGTCCTGTCTGGAGGGAGGGCAGTGTTCTGGGAATGAGGGGCTGGTGCCAGGTACAGAAGAGGTCTTCCAGTTTGGCATGCATATAGTAATCATCTATTTTTGGTAAGGGACACCTCTTCTACAATAATGCCTAGCATTCCTAGGACCAGAGACTTTAAACTTTGCCTGAGAATAAATTTCCTTTTTTTTTTTTTTTTTTTTTTCTTGTTGAGGCAGAGTCTCGCTCTGTCACCAGGCTGGAGTGCAGTGGCGCAATCTCGGCTCACCACACCCTCCGCCTCCTGGGTTCAAGCGATTCTCCTGCCGCAGCCCCTGAGTAGCTGGGACTACAGGCACACGCCACCACGCCCAGCTAATTTTTGTATTTTTAGTAGAGATGGAGTTTCACCATGTTGGCCACGCTGGTCTCAATCTCTTGACCTCCTGATCCGCCCACCTCGGCCTCCCAAAGTGCTGGGATTACCGGCGTGAGCCACTGTGCCTGGCAAATCTCTGATTTCCTACTTTGGTAGAAGAGGACTAAACTTTAGGGCAAAGAGTTTGATGGGAAAAGTACAAATTGCCATGGCCCCAGCTTTTCTAACAGAGCCTCCCTCAGTGGCCATTATGTTCACCCAACAGTGTGAAATAGAGGAAGGATCTAGGACAAAGGTCAGCAAACTTTTTCTTTTTCTTTTCTTTTTTTTTTTTTTGAGACAGAGTTTCACTCTTGTCACCCAGGCTGGAGTGTAATGGTGCGATCTCAGCTCACTGCAACCTCTGCCTCCTGGGTTCAGGCGATTCTGCTGCCTTAGCCTCCCAAGTAGCTAGGATTATAGTCATGCGCCATCACGCCCGGCTAATTTTGTATTTTCAGTAGAGACAGGGTTTTACCATGTTTATTGCCCAGGCTGGTCTTGAACTCCTGACCTCAGGTGATCCGCCCTCCTCGGCCTCCCAAAGTGCTGGGATTACAGCCAATAAAACTTTATTTATAAAAAATGGTGAGCCACATTTTGTTGTTTCCTGATCTAAAGCATCTTACATTTAGTTTCTTAACATCCTCAACTTTTTTTAACTTTCAACCACAACTTACTATTCCCTAGTTTTGGCCAGCTCACGTCTGTAATCCCAGCACTTTGGGAGGCCAAGGCAGGCAGATCATGAGGTCAGGAGATCAAGACCATCCTGGCTAACACTGTGAAACTCCATCTCTACTAAAAATACAAAAAATTAGCCAGGCGTGGTGGCTTGAGCCTGTAGTCCCAGCTATGAGGGAGGCTGAGGCAGGAGAATTGCTTGAACCTGGGAGGCCGAGGTTGCAGTGAGCCGAGATTGCGCCACTGCACTCCAGCCTGGGAGACAGAGCAAGACTCCGTCTCAAAAAAAAAATTCCATACTTTAGCTCAA
>NW_012115054.1:8714-10324 GCF_000951035.1 Colobus angolensis palliatus
AAACCCAAGTTTTTTGTGTGTGCCCACATCCACATAGCACCACGGCCAAGCAGGCCGTTTTCCCTGCCATCCCTTCTGCCTGATGGGTCTCACTCACCCTGTACTGAGACTGAAGTGGAGGTCAAGTTTCAGGTGCATGTGGGATGTCCTGTTAGGTTCCATGTTGACTGGGCCTTAGCTTTTCCTTGTGTCTCCCTTGTCCCAGCAGCAGCCCGAAGGGAGGCATAGGGTCACCAAGTGTCACTGATACCCTCAGGGTCAAACTGGTTTAGGTGTTTCCTTACCCCCCAGAGTTCCCCTTTCACTTTGTCCTGAGGCCCGTGCAGTACTTCTTGAATCCATGATTCACCACAGAAGGTGCCTCTTCACCAGGCTGTACAGGTGGTGATGGGAGGGGAGGAGAACTGACGAAGCAGGAAGGTCTACAGGACACCTTTACCAGTTCAATGTGGGGGATTAGAGGAAGGGAAAAATATAAGCCAATAGTCATGTTTGTGTCTTGGGTTACTTGAAAAGTGATTTTTTCTTTTTTTTTGAGATGGACTCTAGCTTTGTCACCCAGGCTGGAGTGCAGTGGTGTGATCTTGGCTCACTGCAACCTCCATCTCCCAGGTTCAAGCAATTCTCCTGCCTCAGTCTCCCCAGTAGCTGGGATTACAGGCTTGAGCCACCGCGCCTGGCCTATTCTATATCTTATAATTATGATATCTGAAGTCTTTAGGGGTCTGATTCTGATAACCATTGATTCTCCTGGTTCCCATGCATATGTGGCTTGCTTTTCTTATTTTTGTGTCTTGATTTTTATTTTATTTTTACTATATGCTTGGGATTCAGCGTGCTTCTTTATTTGGTAGTTAATTGGGGCCTGGGTTGAAGTTGAATTCATTTAGAATTTTTTTTCTTTTTTTTGCTTTTATTATCTAGGGGCACTACTAATTGTTACCATTTTTAAAATAAAATTCTCCACTTGAGAATTGTAGGAAAGACAACATAAATTTGGGCTCCAAATCCAAGCGAGGGCTTATGGTTGTAAAAACAGGGGAGTGTCTGGGTGGTGTGGCTCATGCCTATAATCCCAGCACTTTGGGAGGCCAAGGTGAGGAGATCACTTGAGTGGGGGAGTTTGAGACCAGCCTGGGCAACATATTAAAACCCTGTCTCTACAAAAAAATTAAAAGTTAGCCCAGTGTGATGGCATGTACCTGTAGTCCCAGCTACTTGGGAAGCTGAGGTGGGAGGATTGCTTGAGCCCAGGAGGTTGAGGCTGCAGTGAGCCATGATCATGCCACTGCACTCTAGCCTGGGTGACAAAGGAAGACCCTCTCTCAAACAAACAAACAAAAAAACAACAAAAACTCAGCTCAGTGCAGTGGGTCACGCCTGTAATCCCAGCACTTTGGGAGGCTGAGGCGAGCAGATCACCTGAGGTCAGGAGTTCAAGACCAGCCTGGCCAACATGGTGAAACCCTATCTCTACTAAAAATACAAAAAATTAGCCGGGTGTGGTGGCATGCACCTGTAATCCCAGCTACTCGGGAGGCTGAGGCAGGAGAATCACTTGAACCCGGAAAGTCTACTCGGGAGGCTGAGGCAGGAGAATCACTTGAACC
>NW_012115055.1:0-9828 GCF_000951035.1 Colobus angolensis palliatus
GGCAATTTCCAGGCCTCACAGCTCCGGACACACTAGCTTTGAACATTTTAAAACAGCAAACACAGGTACATTTTTAATGTAACGTGTAGGAGTCATAGACTAACAGGTGTTTGGAAACGTAGTCTGGGAAATGATTGCAATCTAATGGGGTAGACAATTTTACAGCACATACTCCCTCAACCTTCTCCAGGCAAAACTGAACTAGCGTGAGCTCAGCTCACGCTGCAGCAGTGACAAAAGGGTTTGGTGACTGGGGGGAAGGAGAAAGGGTAAACAACCTGTCTTTAACCTTCCAGGAGATGTAGCTCACTCAGCGGGCAGGATCTCAGGGCTATGGGACAGCAACTGCACTCTGCAAGCACAGCCAACAGGAAGTGAACGCAAACACATTCTCCTCAACATAAACACACACAGACTTCACCTATGGCCGAACTTCTGCCCTCGGGTGACCAACACCACTAGGACACGGGTCAAAAGGTTGCAGTATGATGGAAAATGCAGCCTTATTGAATGAAAAAGAAAATGAAAAATTCTTTTGTTTGCTTTACTCTGTGGTTTGTATAGCTAGTGTGATGTCATAATGGAGTTGAGTGGGGAAAAGAAGTCCCTGCTCTATCACAGTCTGAGAAACGCGGTCGGAAATTGTTAGGCATGAAAGAAAAAATCGTATGGAAGACCTACACAAAATAAAAGCAAGTCTTACTGCTTTTCAAGGGGAGTATAGAAGTGATTAGTCTCTGATGATAATCAGAAAATTTCTCTTCCCATTATGCAGAGGATGGAGGAAATACAGATGCAGAGACACAGCTTGCTGACACACTCCCCTCCCTTCCTCTCCAAAGCACCCTCATCACAGTAGGCCAGAAAAAAAGATTTTATGCTTAAAGCTGTATGATCCAGGAGCACATTTTTTATATATGTATGTGTGTGTGTGTGTATATATGTATATAATGTATATACACACACATATATACACAACATATGTGTGTGTATTTAAACATGTATGTACGTGACACGTGTGTGTATTTCCAAATACATATATACAAATGTACAAAAAGGCATGTAAACATGAAGCTTACCTGGCAGATTGCATAACCTCACAAAGTGTAAGAACTGGAGATCTCCTGGTGTGTTTGGCTATTTCCGTGCGTTCAAAATTTAAGCAACTCTGCAAGTTCTGGATGATTCTATTCCAGAATGTTTCTTCAGGGTAAAAAATTTTGATCATTTATGTGGGTAAAAAATTCTGACCATTTGAATGAGAACAGCCTGTGTTCAAATTCAATGTATCATTCTGTTGGTAAAGATTACATTTAAACAAAAAAAGAGGGTGGAGGGATAGCATTAGGAGATATACCTAATGTAAATGACGAGTTAATGGGTGCAGCACACCAACATGGCACACGTATACATATGTAACAAACCTGCACGTGGCACATGTACCCTAGAACTTAAAGTATAATTAAAAAATAAAATAAAAAAAAAAAAACAGAAAAAAAAAGAGACTACATTGCATTTCTGAGGTTGTGGAATTCCAAAATGTCTGATTTTATTCTAGAACCTCTATTACTATGTGCCTTCTGATAGGTTGGACTTTAGCTACATATTTTTTCTTCTTACTATCTGAACAAATAATGAACTATTGATTTTCAAAATGAATTTATATTCGAGATAATTGAACAGGTTTTTGGAAACATATACTACTATTATTTTTTAATGCAGTTTTCACTAACCTGAATTAGAGCATTCATGATTTTTGTTTCCTAGGGGTACCCCCGTGTAAAACTGCACAAGCTCTCAGAAGTGAGACTTTAGCTCCTTACAAATGCTGAGCAGACATGAACACCCTCCTGGGAGATTGATGAGTCCTATTAACCTTGTTGCATAGATGGAAACTCAGAAACAAAGTGACTCTGAGGATTAAGAGGAAGTCAATGTCAGCACCAGGATTAGAATTCACACTTGCCTGGTTTCTCAGCCCATGACCAGCTCCCCCATGGATTCCTTCTTTGTCTTCCTCCCCAAGTGAGGGGACAGGGTGTTTCCAAACTTTAAAAGAATCCTGTTATCCTCAGGCCTCTGCCTTGTAGGAAGGTCCTTTCTTTTAATAAATTACAGAGCTGAGAAGTGACTTTGAGGTGATTTATTCTAATCTCCCTATTTTATAAGTGGGAACAAGGTCATAAAAATGCTAGAAACAATAAGAATGCCCAGTTTGCAGAAATATAATCGAGAGGCAAGTGGGTGTGGTGAAAAGTGCTGGATAGAATAGGCTTTAGGGGCCTGGGTTTGAAGCCTGGCTTTGATTCACTGAACCTCAGTTTCTTGTCTGTGAAATGTAGAAAGCAATATTGCCTTTAGTGTTTTACAAAGATTAAATATGTGAAGTACATAGATGTTGTAGGCACTTCCTCAGGTTTTTTGGCCATTCATGTTTTCATTTTCTTTCCTATTGTACTTCTAAAATTTCTCTCTGTGAGAAAAACAATACTCAAATGTTCCCACTTTGAGGTTTAATCCCAGGTCAGTGGGATTTTGTGAGACTTTAGTTTTGGAACTTCGTTGAACCCAGTGTCAGGAATTAAGACCTGACTGTAGCCCTCGGCAGTTTAATGCCCAGAGTTCTCAGTGTTTTCTGCAAGGTTAGCATTTGAAGAGCCCCCACATATATAGTCCAGGGGGCTAGGCAAGCAGGTAGGTGGTCTGTGGAGTGGCAGTCACATCGAGTGTCAAAGTTCTGGAAGGTGTCACTCAATGGGTGGGCACTG
Organism: Colobus angolensis palliatus; assembly: GCF_000951035.1. Classification (NCBI taxonomy): domain Eukaryota; kingdom Metazoa; phylum Chordata; class Mammalia; order Primates; family Cercopithecidae; genus Colobus; species Colobus angolensis. The sequence goes on from NW_012115055.1 coordinate 2,769, forward strand.
ATGGAGATCCGTAATTGAAATGTTTTCTCTACAGTCTGGGAGCCCCATATTCCTTACCTCATTGCCCATTTCCTCATTTTCTTTTTTCTTTTTCTTTTTCTTTTCTTTTTTTTTTTTTTGAGGTGGAGTCTCGCTCTGTCACCCAGGCTGGAATGCATAGGTGCGATCCCGGTTCACTGCAACCTCTGCTTCCTGGGTTCAATCGATTCTTCTGCCTCAACCGCCCAAGCAACTGGGACTACAGGCACACACCACAATGCCTGGCTAATTTTTGTATTTTTAGTAGAGACAGGGTTTCACCTTATTGGCCAGGATGGTCTCTATCTCTTAACTTCATGATCCGCCTGCCTTGGCCTACCAATGTGCTGGGATTATAGATGTGAGCCACCATGCCTGGCCCACTCCCCCGTTTTATTTTGCCAGTCCTCCAGGAGAAAGTCTACTTCTCACTAGATTAGCACAGTCTTTGTTCTCTAAGGAATCACTAAGCATACTTTGCCTTATTTCCTCCAAAAGGGGATTAACAATTCATCTTCATGAGTCTGAAATGGGCACAATATCTTCTTTTACTCTTCAATTTTGAACTGGGAATTTCCAGTCAAAAGCCTTGAGAGGATGTTTGGAGGAGGAGGGCACAGAAAGGAGACCTCTGCCAAGTAAGAAGAGTCTCTGGCCTTCCGCCTCCTGGAGGAGTCTCTAAGCTTACACATTAAAACTATGCAAAACCAGAATGGCCACCAGGAGGGAGGATTTAGAGCAGGAAGGACTGGGAAATTTTTAAGAAATAATCCTCTCCACATAATGAGATTATTGTACTAATAACAACGACTGAACATCTTCTAAGTGTTGTGCTCTGTGCTGTGCTCTTCAGATACAATGTCTCATTTAGTTATCAAAACAACTTTCAAAAAACTAAAAATACAATTACCATTCAAGCTAGCAATCCCACTACTGGGTATATACCCAGATGGAAAGAAGGCATTCCATCAAAAAGACACCTAGCTGTACTTGCATGTTTATTGCAGCATTGTTCACAACAGTGATGGCAGCAGTGGCCTATCTAGAGTGGCTGCTGCCAAGACCCTGGCTACAGTGGGGAGGTAGGTTGGGCCTCCTACTCCAGAGCCTCACCCTCCTGGATCTCTGCAGTCTGTAAACTCAGGGGCCCAGAAGGCCCACCTGCCCTACCCCCATCTCCACAGGCTGGGGGTGTCTGCTCCTGCTGCCTGGCCTTTCCCTGCTCATGGTGCCTGCTCCAATCTCAGAGTAGGGTGGGGCCGAACTTGGGCTCTTTCACAGCCTGGATGCACGTGCACACACTTGGGGCAGTGCTGACATGCCAGCCCCCTGCTACCTCAGCACCCTCTGGGCTTTGGGTGTCAAGGAGCACAGGAGGGGAAGCTGAGCAGGTGCTGAGGGCAGCTCAGCGCTGGCCTACAGGTTCCCCTTGGTTCAAGCAGCCTGGGAACCATGGACGACTGCAGGAGGCAGACAGGCTCCTGGGTGGAAGTGGGAAGGTCCCCAGCAAAGTCTCTTCTTCAGGTTCAGGGAAGGCCTGAAGCCTGGGGACCCAGCTGCCAGTCCTGTGGAATGGAGGAAGAACTCATAGTGTTTTTTACTGGGACCGCCCATGGCTGCCCATGGACCAATCAGGATGCACTTCCCCCCTACTGAAGCCCATAAGAGCCCCAGGCTCAGCCAGAACAAGGCAGAGGACAGGTCGACCAACTGCAGAGAGGAGCTATCCTTTCTCCTGACAGCTGGAGAATGTTGAGACAACCAGAAGCAGAGAGGAGCTTCCCACTCCAGGGATGACCTGCCTGCAGAGAGGAGCAACCCACTCCAGGGCCTCCTCTCTGCTAAGAGCTGCAGAGATGATGGGATGACTTGTCAGCAGAGAGGAGCCACCCACCCCAGGACTTCCCTGTCTCTGCTGAGGGCTGAACATTTGTCAGGATACTCTGGCTGCAGAAAGAAGCTACCCACAGTGGATTTCTGAGCTGTTCTACTGCTCAATAAAGCTCCTCTTCATCTTGCTCACCCTCTACTTATCTGTGTGCCTCATTCTTCCTGGTCGCAGGACAAGAACTTGGGGCCTGCCAAATGGCAAGACTAGAAGAACTGTAACACAGACAGGGCTCAAACATGCCCCTTGCTCACCACATTACAGGAGAAGAGATGGAGAGAAGAGCTGGGAACTTCCTGAATTGGGGTTGTGACTCCCTCTTTGGGGCCCTGCATTTCCTGGCATCTCTGAGCTTCCAGGTGCCACTGCATTCCCCCGTGCCAGCTGGGGAAGCTGTTTGCAGTGTGCCTGGTCCAACTGCAACCTCACAGAGAGCTGGCACCTCTGCTGGCACCTAGAGCTGCCTGTCCCACTGTACCAGCCAGCAGACTGTGCACAATGGCCAAACCCCATGCTCTCTCACTCACACACCCCTCACTGCTCCATGACTGGCTTGCCTTTGGCAGGCATGGGACCCAGGCCAGTAGTGTGAGTTGAGTACAGCCTGCCAGGTCAAGTGGGTAGAACAAGCTCAGCAGGCCTGAGCAAATGTTGGGCAAAGGCACCACTGGCCACAGAGATTTCCAGCCGGAAAAGCAACACCCATAACAATAGCAAAGGTATGGAATGAACCTAAGTGTCCATCAGTGGAGGACTGGATAAAGAAAATGTGGTATCAGAAATACAAACTGCCATCAGAGAATACTATAAACACTTCTACACAAATAAACTAGAAAACCTAGAAGAAATGGATAAATTCCTGGACACATACACTCCCCCAAGACTAAACCAGGAAGAAGTTGAATCCCTGAATAGACCAATAGGGGCTCTGAAATTGAAGCAATAATTAATAGCCTACCAACCAAAAAAAATCCAGGACCAGACGAATTCACAGCCGAATTCTACCACAGGTACAAGGAGGAGCTGGTACTATTCCTTCTGAAATTATTCCAATCAATAGAAAAAGAGGGAATGCTCTCTAACTCGTTTTATGAGGCCAACATCATCCTGATACCAAAGCCTGGCAGAGACACAACAAAAAAAGAATTTTAGACCAATATCCCTGATGAACATTGATGCAAAAATCCTCAATAAAATACTGGCAAACCGAATTCAGCAGCACATCAAAAAGCTTATCCACCATGATCAAGTGGGCTTCATCCCTGGGATGCAAGACTGGTTCAACATATGCAAATCAATAAACATAATCCAGCATATAAACAGAACCAAAGACAAAAACCACATGATTATCTCAATAGATGCAGAAAAGGCCTTTGACAAAATTCAATAGCCCTTCATGATAAAAACTCTGAATAAATTCGGTATCGATGGAACGTATCTCAAAATAATAAGAGCTATTTATGACAAACCCACAGCCAATATCATACTGAATGGGCAAAAACTGGAAGCATTGCCCTTGAAAACTGGCACAAGACAGGGATGCCCTCTCTCACCACTCCTATTCAACATAGTGTTGGAAGTTCTGGCCAGGGCAATCAGGCAGGAGAAAGAAATAAAGCATATTCAGTTAGGAAAAGAGGAAGTCAAATTGTCCCTGTTTGCAGATGACATGATTGTATATTTAGAAAACCCCATCGTCTCAGCCCAAAATCTCCTTAAGCTGATAAGCAACTTCAGCAAAGTCTCAGGATACAAAATTAATGTGCAAAAATCACAAGCATTCTTATACACCAGTAACAGACAAGCAGAGAGCCAAATCATGAGTGAACTCCCATTTATAATTGCTTCAAAGAGAATAAAATACTTAGGAATCCAACTTACAAGGGATGTGAAGGACCTCTTCAAGGAGAACTACAGACCACTGCTCAATGAAATAAAAGAGGACACAAACAAATGGAAGAATATTCCATGCTCATGGACAGGAAGAATCAATATTGTGAAAATGGCCATACTGCCCAAGGTAATTTATAGACTCAATGCCATCCCCATGAAGCTACCAATGACTTTCTTCACAGAATTGGAAAAAACTACTTTAAAGTTCATATGAAACCAAAAAAGAACCTGTGTTGCCAAGGCAATCCTAAGTCAAAAGAACAAAGCTGGAGGCATCACACTACCTGACTTCAAACTGTACTACAAGGCTACAGTAACCAAAACAGCATGGTACTGGTATCAAAACCGAGATATAGACCAATGGAAGAGAACAGAACAGAACCCTCAGAAATAATACCACACATCTACAACCATCTGATCTTTGACAAACCTGACAAAAACAAGAAATGGGGAAAGGATTCCCTATTTAATAAATGGTGCTGGGAAAACTGGCTAGCCATAAGTAGAAAGCTGAAACTGGATCTCTTCCTTACACCTTATACAAAAATTAATTCAAGACTTAAATGTGAGACCTAAAACCATAAAAACCCTAGAAGCAAACCTAGGCTATAATACCATTCAGGACATAGGCATGGGCAAGGACTTCATCTCTAAAACACCAAAAGCAATGGCAACAGAAGCTAAAATTGAAAAACGGGATCTAATTAAACTAAAGAGCTTCTGCACAGCAAAAGAAACTACCACCAGAGTGAAAAGGCAACCTACAGAATGGGAGAAAATTTTTGCAATCTACTCATCTGACAAAGGGCTAATATCTAGAACCTACAAAGAACTCAAATTTACAAGAAAAAAACAACCCCATCAAAAAGTGGGCAAAGGATATGAACAGACACTTCTCAACAGAAGACATTTATGCAGCCAACAGTCACATGAAAAAATGCTCATCATCACTAGTTATCAGATAAATGCAAATCACAACCACAGAGAGATACCATCTCACACCAGTTAGAATGGCGATCATTAAAAAGTCAGGAAACCACAGGTGCTGGAGAGGATGTGAAGAAATAGGAACATTTTTACACTGTTGGTAGGACTGTAAAGTAGTTCAACCATTTTGGAAGGCAGTGTGGCAATTCCTCAAGGATCTAGAACTAGAAATACCATATGACTCAGCCATCCCATTACTGGGTATATACCCAAAGGATTATAAATCATGCTGCTATAAAGACACATGCACATGTATGTTTATTGCTTCACTATTCACAATAGCAAAGACTTGGAACCAACCCAGATGTCCATCAGTGATAGACTGGATTAAGAAAATGTGGCACATATACACCATGGAATACTATACAGCCATAAAAAAGGATGAGTTCATGTCCTTTGTAGGGACATGGATGCAGCTGGGAACCATCATTCTCAGCAAACTATCGCAAGAACAGAAAACCAAATACTGCATGTTCTCACTCATAGGTGGGAATTGAACAATGACAACACTTGGACACAAGAAGGGGAACATCACACACCGGGGCCTGTTGTGGGGTGGGGGAAGAGGGGAAGGATAGCATTAGGAGATATACCTAATGTAAATGAAGAGTTAATGGGTGCAGCACACCAACGTGTCACATGTATACATATGTAACAAACCTGCACGTTGTGCACATGTACCCTAGAACTTAAGGTATAATAATAATAAAAGAAAATGTGATATGTATGTATCATGGAATACTACTCAGCCATGAAAAGATTGAAGTCATGTCTTTTGCAGCAACATGGATGGAACTGGAGGCCAGTATCATAAGTGAAATAATTCAGAAACAGAAAGTCAAATACTGCTTCTCACAAGTGGGAGCTAAACAATGGCTACACATGGATATACAGAGCAGAATAATAGACCCATGACACTCCAAGAGGTGAGAGGGGCTAGGGCTCAAAAAATTTACCTGTTGAGTACAATGTTCATTATTTGGGTGATGGGTTCACTGAACAACCAGACTTCACCACTATGGAATGTATGCCTCTAAGAAGTCTGCACTTGGCTGAGTGTGGTGGCTCACACCTGTAATCCCAGCATGTTGGGGGGCTGAGATGGGTGGGCCACCTGAGGTCAGGCGTTCGAGACCAGTCTGGACAACATAGCGAAACCCTGTCTCTACTAAAAATACAAAAATTAGCTTGACGTGGTGTGCGCCTCTAGTCCCAGATACTCAGGAAGGTGAGGCAGGAGAATCGCTTGAACCCAGGAGGCGGAGGCTGTGGTGGGCGGAGATCACACCACTGCACTCCAGCCTAGGTAACAAGGTGAGACTCCATCTCAAAAAAAATCTGAACTTATACTTCCTAAATCTATGAAAATAAAAAAATTAAGAAAAAACAACTTTGAGGTAGAGGTGGAGAAATGGCTGCATATTTTTAAGACTCTACCAGTTAATAGAGCCTTTAAAGAACTCAGGGAGACTATGAGACCCTCTCAAGTCAGACCCTATTTTGCAGATGAGGGGCTGTGGTGCAGAAGGCTTCATATGGGTTTCAGGTCACGGATCTTAGAGACTGCACAGCACAGATTCAAATCCAGAGGAGTCTGTTTTCAGTCTGAGCTCTTGACCACCATATCTTACCAGTGGTCTGTCAATCTTGGCTTAAGTAAACGAATACATTCTCTTTTCCTTCCTTCATCTCATCCTTCAGAGTCTAGGAACTCCCCTCTCCTGATCTGAGAAACAGATCTGCTTTTCTGTCTGCTCCTTAGTCCGTCCTCCCAGGCCTGGGCCAGCAGTGTGCATAGAGTCTAAAAAGGCATCATACAATGTGCCCTGGGCTCCCCGGTGGTAGCCCAGTCATCTGGGCTGATGGCTCAGTGTGACCGGGGTTTGGGTGTGATGGGGGATGAACCAATTTGGGGGGAATTAGTTGGCTGTGCCAGGCTATGATGTTTGGGAGCTTATGAACAAACACGCCCGCCATGACAGTGTCTCTTACCTCTATGCTTCGAATAAAAGCAAGTGAGGGATGTGCTGAGTGCACGTTCCCCAGTGTGGACAAAGCCCTCTCAGTCTTCCAAGGCCATGCATTTATGTACCTCCCCTTCCCCTTCCCCCCGCCCCGCCCATGGGATTCAGGGCACTCTTGTCTCACCTACAACAGTTCTCTGTCATCACAAAATCTGCTACTAAGATTTTATTTGAAAGGCTTAGGTTTGGGGCTTTCTGGGGCCAAAATCTTTCTTTCTTTCTTTCTTTCTCTTTCTTTCTTTCTTTCTTT
>NW_012115055.1:10278-78819 GCF_000951035.1 Colobus angolensis palliatus
CCGTGTTAGCCAGGATGGTCTCGATCTCCTGACCTCGTGATCCACCCGCCTCGGCCTCCCAAAGTGCTGGGATTACAGGCGTGAGCCACCACGCCCAGCCTTTGGGGCCAAAATATTTCTATCATTTTTCACTTCTTAAAGGCTAGACAGAGTGGACTTCAGGCCCACTCACTCTCTTGACCTTTTATTTTGCTCTTAGTGATCTCTTTCGGTTTTTCTCTGTGGGTAATTGTGCAATGTTTTAAAGATGCCTGAAGGTGTCTTGACCATGACTTGATAGGGTCTGACTTCAGAGGGTCTTACAGTCTCCCTGAGTTCTTTAAAGGCTGTATTAACTGGTAGAGTCTTAAAAATATGCAGCCATTTCTCCAAAGCTTGCGTATTGGTTTGGGAGCATTTTAAATAGCAGATGCTTTTGATGCACCTTTCTTCTGTCTCTGAGATGACTCCCACCCACTGCACATGGTCTATGCACAGGTTGTCAAACCGGAATTGACCTCCCGACAGAGAAGGGAGGTTTAGAAAAACGACACGGAAATCCTCTTTCTTTTTATCATTGTCCACTGTTACTCACCTCATATAACAAGCGGGCAGCTCTTTCTTTGGTCTTCCCCTTGAGGCTGCTGTATTTAAAAATGTAAAGAATGCAAAGAATGCTTACTGTGAACTATAAGAGTGTCTTTCAGCCACAAATGCTCTTGTCACCTCTTAGCTTCCAGGCAAAAATATACTTGTAAGGGAAAGGCAGCCAGAAGTGTGGGGGCCCAGAGGCCCTGAGGTGGGGGTATATGTGGGGGCTGAGGGTTGATATTAATGGAGTTTGTTTTCCTTTTCTCCCTCAGACAGGCTTTGTCATTTCTGTCTTGAAAAATTAAGCATTTGAAATAAACTCCCCCAGGGAAAGTGACATGGATATTGTGAACTTTAAGTAAAAATCACTTTCTGCCTCTCTGCATGATTAATTCTTCTTTATATCTTCTTTTCCAAATATCATGTGTTAAAAACAATGTTGAGTTTACATGTAGTCCTAAATAACCATGGTTAACAGCAAAAGAAAGATAGTTCTTTGTCTGACTAAAGCAAGTAACTTTTTCAGTGCAGACTGTCAGGTGAAAGACTGGAGATGGTGGAAGTTTCTGTTCTGCCCTCTGTTTCTAGAAAAATAAAGTTTTTCTGAGACCAAAAAGGCAGCAGAGGACACAATTCTGAAAGGAGGAAAGTTTTCTTACTGATGATTAGGACTTTATTAACTTTACCATGGAAATAATGAGCTTGGTTCTTTCTTTTATCCTCAGGAAGACTTAAAAAAGATACTTTAAGTTTATTTTGCCCCTTTCTTCTTTCAGAGATCCTGCACTTCATTATACTAATGCCAATGTGGGGAGAACTGGTTTCTTTAGAACCCAGTGGGCCCAATGGAAGGTAGTATTCCTTGTCTCTTCAAAACTAAAATAATAAGTATTTCTTGGAGGTAATAAGGCATGAGTGCAGACCACACAGAAACGGTGACCCAGTCTGGGCACACACGGGACTCTTTGCCATTTTAGGATGTCCTGTTGGAATTCCAAAGAGCTAAAACCAAACTCAGAGCCGGTCACATTTAGGAAACAATCCTCTAACAACCTTCGCTTTGCCTGACCTCTTTCACGTAATATAGTCCAGATTCATTCGTTTCCACTTCCTTGCCTGGAATGCCTTCCTTTCCTTTCATGAGTTTGAGTCTGGTCCTTTCTTCCAATGTGCTACTCCAGTTTTACCTACTTGCAAAAGCCTTTCAAAGTTTCCATTTCCTAGTCTTAAGGGATTGCCCTTTCCTCTGGATTCCTACGCCCCTTGGATCTCTAGTTCATGCATTCAGGCAGTCATTCATGATTTTCCTCTCTCTGGGATGGTCTTTTCCCCAGTCTTTGCATGATTGGCTTCTTCTCATTCAACTGAAATGCCACTTTCAGTTTCCCTCACTACCATTCTAAAGTACGAGCCTTTTCTCTATGTTCAGAGACTGTTGAGTTGAGAGACATCTGAAGATGGAAGATATTAGATCCACACCTGTTGGTGTAAGAAACTGAGAAATTTCCTGGAAATTTCTGGTGGCTAAAATATGTGAGATGCAAATGTGTATTTTAAGGATGGTAGTTTAATATGAATAAGCAGGAATGACTGCATGTTTAGCTCATATTAATTCTCTGGGTTCTTCCCCTAGTTGTTCTCTGGATGAAGTTTCTTAGTATTGAGGATTGACAGAGTCTGTACCTAACCTGAAGAAGTAAAGAAAGTAAAACCTTAAATGCCAGTCAACATCATACAGTTTAGGTTGAAAAACTCTGGTAGCCCATTGAAAGAGTTCACAGGAAGGTTTCAAAAGCAGGGTATTGAACCAGAAATGTAGGTCTGGGGAAATGAAACCTAAGCACAAGATAAATGGAAGTAAGGAGTAGAAATAGGAATTAGAAAGAAAGTAGTATGAAAATGGAATAGCTATGGGAGAAAATTGTTTACAGTGCCATTGGGGTGCACATCCTACTTTTGTAAAGAAAATTTTAAAATAGGCGGGCACGGTGGCTCAAGCCTGTAATCCCAGCACTTTGGGAGGCTGAGACGGGCGGATCACGAGGTCAGGAGATCGAGACCATCCTGGCTAACACGGTGAAATCCCGTCTCTACTAAAAAATACAAAAATTGGGCGAGGTGGCGGGCGCCTGTAGTCCCAGCTACTCCGGAGGCTGAGGCAGGAGAATGCCGGGAACCCGGGAGGCGGAGCTTGCAGTGAGCTGAGATCCGGCCACTGCACTCCAGCCTGGGCGACAAAGTGAGACTCCATCTCAAAAAAAAAAAAAAATAAATAAATAAAATAACATCTTTATTAACATATAGTTCATATATCATATAATCACCCATTTGAAGTGCACAGTTCAAAGGTTTTTAGTATATTCACAGATATATGTCACCATCATCACAGCCAAATTTAGAACATTTTTATCACCTCATAAAGAAGTCCCATATTTTTTAGCTACTAACCGCCATCCCTCCTATCTCCAGACAAACACTGAAGTGCCTTCTGTCTTTATGGATTTGCCTGTTCAGGACATTCCATGTAAATGGAATTATATAATATGTAGTCTTTATCTTATGTAATTTGCTTCTTTCCCTTAGCATAATGTTTTCCAGGTTCATTCGTGTCAAAGCATGTGACAGCACTTCCTTTTTTTTGTTTTTGTTTTTGTTTTTGTTCTCTGAGACAGAGTCTCACTCTGTCTCCCAGGCTGGAGTGCAGTGGCACGATCTCGGCTCACTGTAACCTCCGCCTCCTCGGTTCAAGCAATTCTCCTGCCTCAGTCTCCCGAGTAGCTGGCATTACAGGCCTGCTCCACCATGCCAGGCTAATGTTTTGTATTTTTAGTAGAGACAGGGTTTCACCATGCTGGTCAGGTCTTGAACTCCTGACCTTGTGATCCACCCGCCTCGGCCTCCCAAAGTGCTGGGATTACAGGCATGAGCCACTGTGCCCGACTGCAGTACTTCCTTTTTATGGCCAAATAATATTTCATTGTATGGATGGATGTATAATGTTTTGTTTGTTTACTCATCAGTTGATAGACATTTGGGTTATTTCTAACTTTTGGCTATTATGAATAATGCTGGTATAAATATTCATGTATGGGTTTTTGTGTGGATGTATGTTTTCATCTTTCCTGGTAGATATCTAAGAGTGAAATTTTGGGTCACATGGTAACTCTATGCTTAACCTTCTGAGGAGCTGCCAGCCTGTTTTACACAGTAGCTGCGTATTTTCCATTCTCACCAGCAGTCTGTAAGGATTCTGATTTTTCCACATCCTTGTCAACACTTGCTCTTATCTAACTTTTTGAGTATAGATATCTGGGTGGGTGTGAAATGGCATCGTGTTGTGGTTTTGGTTTTGATTTCTCTGATGACTAATAACATCAAGCATACTTTGACACATTTATGACTTCTTTGGAGAAATGTTTATTCAGATATTTTGCCCATTTTTAAAATTAGGCTTTTATTATTTTTGTTATAGAATTATATGAGTTCTTTATATATTTTAGATATAAGTCTCCTATCAGATATATGATTTCAATTTTTTTCTCTCATTCTTTGGATTGTCTTTTTACTGTCTTGATCATATCCTTTGAAGCAGAAAAGCTTTAATTTTGATGAAGTCTATTGTTTTGGACTATTTTTTCTTTTTCTGCTCATGCTTTTGGTGTCATAACTAAGAATTTATTACCAACTACAAGATCACAAAAATTTACTTCTATATTTTATTCTAAGAGTTTTACTGTTTTCACTCATATACTTAGGTGTTTGACCTACATTGAGTTAATTTCTACATATAGTGTAAGGTAGAGATTCGATTTCATTCTTTGGCATTTGGCTATCTCATTGTTCCAGTATCCTTTGTTGAAAAGATAATTCTTTTCCCTTTAAAAGGCTTGGAACTCTTGACAAAAATCATTGCACCATAGGCAGATGGATTTAATTCTGGATTCTTGATTCTATTCCATTTCTCTGTATGTTTGTCCTTATGACAGTGCCACACTGTCTTGATTACTGTTGATTTGTAGTAAGTATTGACACTGAGAAGTTTTAGTCCTCCAACTTTATCCTTCTGTTTCAAGACTTTTTTAAAAAAGCTTTTTTGGGTACCTTGCAATTCCATATCATTTTAAAGTCAGCTTGTCAATTTCTACAGAAAAAGCCAACTGTGATTCTGATAGAGTTTGCATTGAACCTATAGATGAACTTGAGGAACATTGCTATCTCCATAATATTAAATCTTCTGATTCATGAACATGGGCTATTTTTAATTTATTTAAATCATTTAAAATTTAACAATACTTTGAAGTCCTTAAAATATAAATTTTGCATTTTTTGTTAAATATTTTTCTAAGTATTTTATTGTTTTTGATTTTTTAAATTTTATTTTTAGATTGTTAATTGCAATTGTATAGAAATATAACTGATTTTTGTATATTGATCTTGCAACCTACAAATTTGCTGAACTCATTACTTCTAATTATTTTTTTAAAGTAAATTTCTTAGAATTTTTAATGACAGCATCATGTCATCTGCAGATAGAGATAGTTTTACTTCATTCTTTTCAATTTGAATACTCCTTTCCTTTTCCTTTTCTTTTCTTATAAATTGCCTTGGCTGAAACCTCTAGAACAACACTGAATAAAATTGACAAGAGTGAACATACTTATTTGTTCCTGATCTTAGGGTAAAACATCCAGTTATTCACCATTAACTGTGGTGTTAGCTCTGGATTTTTTTCATTGATTTCCTTTATCAGATTGAGGAAGCTCCATTCTGCTCTTAGTTGGTGAAGTGTTTTCATCATGAAAAGGTGCTGGGTTTTGTCAAATGCTTTTCTGCATGTATTGAGATGCTCATATGGTTTTTGTTTGTCATTCTATTGATATGATATATTAGTTGATTTTCAGATGTTAAACTAATCTTGTATTTCTGGTATAAATTCTACTTTGTCATGGTGTGTAAATCTTTTTTTCTGTTGCTGTATTTGACTTGTTGGCATTTTATGCAGGGCTTTTGTATCCTTATTCATAAGATATATTGATCTATAGTTTTCTTGTAGTGTTTTTGTCTAGTTTTGGTATCAGGGTAATACTGGCTTCATAGAATAAGATGGAGAATGTTCCCTCCCATTTTATTATTTTTGGAAAAGTTTGTGGAGATTCGTTATTAATTCTTCTGTAAATATTTGATAGAATTCATCAGTAAAGTCATCTGTCCCTGGTCTTCTCTTTGTGGGTAGTTTTTTGATTACTAATTTAATTTCTCTACATATTATAGATCTATTCACATTGTCTGTTTCTTCTTGAGTCAGTTTTGGTACTTTCTATCTTTCTAGAAATTTTTCTACTTTATCTAATTTTCCCAGCTTAATGTTATACAATTGTTCATAGTATTCCTTTACAATCCCTTTTATTTCTGTATGATCAGTAAAATTGTCCTTTATTATTTCTGATTCTAGTAATTTGAGTGTTCTCCTTTTTCCTTGATCAATTTAACTAAATAATTGTCAATTTTGTTGTATTTTTTTAGAGAACCAGCTTTTGATTTTGTCTTTTTTTCTATTGTATTTGTATTCTGTATTTCATAAATTTTCACTATAATATTTGTGATTTTCTTCTTTCTATCTGTCTTAAGTTTAGTTTGCTCTTGTTTTTCCAGTGTTTTGAATGGAAGATTATGTTATTATTTGAGATCTATTTTGTGTTTTTTTAAACATAGGTATCTACAGGCATAAATTTTCCCTGAAACCCTGCTTTAGCTATATCCCATAAGTTTTAATAAGTTTTTAATATATTGTGTCTTCATTTTAACTCATTTTTTAAATGTTCTCTAATTATTGCTTTTTTCTTTGACACATTTGTTAATTTCCAAATATTTGTTTATTTCCAAAATTTGTTATTGATTTCTAATTTTATTCCATTGTGATTAGAGACTATACTTTGTATTATGTCTGTCTTTTTAAATTTATTTATTTTTAAACTTTTATTTTAGGTTTGGGGGTACATGTGAAGGTTTGTTACATAGGTAAACTCAGGTTTACCTATGGTTTGTTATATAGGTAAACACCAAGGTTTGTTGCACAAATTATTTCATCACCCATGTATTAAGCCCAGTACCCAATAGCTATCTTTTTGTACTCTTCCCCTTCCTCCCACTCTCCACACTCAAGTAGACCCAAGTGTCTGTTGTTTCCTTCTTTGTGTTCATAAGTTCTCATCATTTAGCTCCCACTTGTAAGTGAGAACACGCGATACTTGGTTTTATGTTCCTGTGTTAGTTTGCTATCCAGCTCCATCCATGTTCCTGCAAAAGACACGATCTCATTCTTTTTTTTTTTTGAGATGGAGTCTCATTCTGTTGCCCAGGCTGGAGTGCAGTGGTGCGATCTCAGCTCACTGCAAGCTCCACCTCCCAGGTTCATGCCATTCTCCTGTCTCAGCCTCCCAAGTAGCTGAGACTACAGGCGCCCACCACCACACCTGGCTAATTTTTTTTGTATTTTTAGTAGAGATGGGGTTTCACCGTGTTGGCCAGGTTGGTCTTGATCTCCTGACCTCGTGATCCACCCACCTCAGCCTCCCAAAGTGCTGGGATTGCAGGTGTGAGCCACCGCGCCCAGCCAATCTCATTCTTTTTTATGACTGCATAGTATTCCATGGTATATATGTACCAAATTTTCTTTATCTGATCTGTCACTGATGAACATTTGGGTTGATTCCATGCCTTTGCTATTGTGAATAGTGCTGCAATGAACATTTGCATGTATGTATCTTTATGGTAAAATAATTTATATTTCTCTAGGTATACACCCAGTAATGGAATTGCTGGGTCGAATGGTAGCTCTGCTTTTAGCTTTTTGAGAAATACCATACTGCTTTCTACAATGGTTGAACTAATTTACACTCCCACCAACAGTGTATAAATGTGTTCCCTTTTCTCCTCTAACTCACCTGCATCTGTTATTTTTTGGCTTCTTAGTAATAGCCATTCTGACTGTTGTTAGATGGTATCTCATTGTGGTTTTCTCATTGCAACCCTGTAGTATAGTATGAAATTGGGTAATGTGATACCTCCAGCTTTGTTCTTTATGCTTGATATTGCCTTGGCTATTTGGGCTTTTCCTGAATATGAATTTTAAAATAGTTTTTTTCTAGTTCTGTAAAGAATGTCATTGGTAGTTTGATAGGAATAGCATTGAATCTGTAAATTGCTTTGGGCAGTGTATGGCCATTTTGATATATTGATTTTTCGTATTTATGATCTTGGAATGTTTTTCTAGTTGTTTGTGCCATCTCAGATTTCTTTGGGCAGTGTTTTATTGTAATTTTAGTAGTAGAACTCTTTCACCTCCCTGGTTAGCTATATTCCTAGGTATTTTATTCTTTTTGTGGCATTTGTGAATGGGATTGCCTTTCTGATCTGGCTCTTGGCTTGGCTGTTGTTTGTGTACAGGAATGCTAGTGATTTTTGTACATGGATTTTGTATCCTTAAACTTTGCTGAGGTTGTTTATCAGCTGAAGGAGCTTTTGGACCAAGACTATGGGGTTTTCTAGATATAGAATCATGTTGTCCGTGAACAGGGATAGTTTGACTTTCTCTCTTCGTATTTGGATGCCCTTAATTTCATTCTCTTGTCTGATTCCTCTAGCCAGGACTTCCAGTACTATATTGAATAGGATTGGTGAGAGAGGACATCTTTTTCCTGTGCCAGTTTTCAAGAGGAATGCTTCCAGCGCTTGCCCATTCAGTATAATGTTGGCTTTGGGTTTGTCATAGATGGCTCTTATTATTTTGAGGTATGTTCTGTCAATACCTAGATTCTTGAGAGTTTTTAACATGAAGGGGTGTTGAATTTTATTGCTAGTGTTTTCTGCATCTATTGGGATAGAATGTTGCTTCCTTTTTAAATGTATTGAGGTTTGTTTTATAACCTATCCTATGGTCTACCATGAAGAGTGTTATATGTGTACTTACTGTGAAGAATGTTATATGTGTACTTGAGAAAAAGTTCTAAATATATCTGTTAGGTCTAGTTGTTGTATAGTGTTGTTCAGATCTTCTATTTCCTTGCTGGTCTTCTTGCCAATTTTTTGTCCAGTATTGAAAATGGGGTAATGAAGTTTGCAGCTAAGGAGGATTGTTTTTGAAATGCTCAGCTTCAGAGATACAAATTGTATTGGTAGAGGCCTCTTTTGAAACTGCATCTCAGCTCAACTTCTCCCTTTGCCCAAACCTGCTTCTCTCACTTTTTTATAGGTTTGTTTTCAAGGGCTCTCCTAACAAACTCTCTTCATGAAATCTCTGTATCAGTGTCTATTTCCCAGGGATTTAAAATCTTGAATGGTCTTAGAAACAAACTTAAAGTAAGATTTTGGAGCTGGATTCATCAACAGTTGGCTAGCTGGCAATGAAGACTACAGCACTGGTAGTCTTTGAAGCACTGATACACACTGACATGCTGTAGCAGTGTAAAAAAACAAACAAACAAACAAACAAAAAACACCTAACTGTGAACTGAAATGGGATACCAGAGAAAGGAAATGCACTGGAGAATGTTGTAATTTAGGCACTTAGAGGTTTGTAAGAAAGAAGAAATTATAAAGATTATGGATCATAATCATATGGCTCTCATTGGTTTCCATTGATGCATTGACAAAAGAAAATGAAAGGCTGAGGATGATTGATCACACATTTAAGGTGAAGCCTAAAAGCCAGAGAAGCTCCTTGGCAGCTTAGAAACAGGCTGTCTTCTTTTGTAGCTCAAGGTCAAAATAAAGGTAAGGATTAGGCCCAGAACTTAATTAGAGGAGTACTATAACTCTACAGATACTGAATTTTCCCCTGGGCCATATCTGCTGTGCCACGATCAGTGCTCTGGTTGGGTAGGAAGAAAATCCTGATTCTTAGGATAGTGAAATCTGTGTTGATTCATTCAAAAAACTTTGAATCCCAAGATTCCTCTGAGCCTTCTGGGCTTGAAGAACTGACACACTCCTACCTGTTAAGCCAGATGGCTGTTAAAGGCTAATACTTCTCCTATTGCTTGAAGAAAACACAGAAGCTTTTGACCTTAAAGACAACATGCAATTTCCACACAATTATTCACCCTTGCTCACTCACCTTGAACCAATAACTGGTGAAAACTTGAGCCTGCAAAAGGAAAAGAAAGAGATCTATGCTAACACGTACAATCAAGATCCATGTCCCGGGTCATGAGGGACCTAGATGAAGGGAGTGAGTAGAGAATATAAAGATGAGTGAAAGAGGGTATGTCAATATGGGACCACTCCCCTATCATACAGATTAAACAACCTAGCAGAGTCTCTGAGAGATGGTGCTAACACACTACCAAGTTGGCTCTTGAAAGCCTTGAAAAAGCAGTCACACACCAAGTCAAGCAGAAGTTCCAGAACTGCCATGGCAGACAATGGTGGAGAGAGGGACATGCCAGACTGAATATACTATATAAGGACAGAAAACCTACCAGCTCACTTGTTTTATGGGAGGGGCCAAAAAACACTGGAAGGAGAAACTCTAATATTTTTGAAAAGCTCAGTGGCGGCTGTCATCTGTAAGCCAAAGCTGATGGTAGGAAATGTGGTTACAGAACTGGGCTCTCTGAGAGCAATACAGATAAAAGGATATTAGTATAATAAGAGCCAGGTGGCTGTGCTTAACTGTCAGCAGCAAGGTGAGTACAATTTTAAAAATGAGCATCAAGGTCAAAGTGGCACCTAGGGGCAGAGAGTTATGGAATTGATTAAAAGAACACTGTTCTTTTAGAGGCAATATAGATAGGCAACCAGCAAGGGTATTACTTAATTCATGTAATAAAAAAAAAGTATGTGTGTTCAAATGGCTGAGGACAATTGCCCTTAATATAGTCAAGATTTCTTAATTTCTAGATTTGAGCCAATTTTCATACTCAGAACCATCGACTGAAGGAGAGGCTGGGTCACAATGAAAAAGACCCTGCAACAACAGGGCAATTAATTATATGTAGTGATTTTACCTCAGTCTTTCCCCAAAAAGACTTATGGTTATTTACTTGAATAACCATACACAGGAGAAAGAGGAATATTCAGCTCAGATGTTTTTAGGACTGTTGGATACAGGTTCTGAGTTGATTCTGATACTTGAGGACACAAAGCATCCTCTTCCCTCTGCCCCAAAAGAGGGGAGGTATGTATTGGGGGGGGCAGGTAATAGAGGGAATAGTTGCCAAGGTTTGGTACACCATGGGTCTATTGGGTCCATAGAGAAACCCAGAGGTCATTTGCTCCCAGTCCTTGAATCTAGGGAGAGTTTATTGATATGGGACATATCTTGTGTTAGAAGAACTCTCCCCATAGTCCTTTGGGAAAGGGACCATAGTGGGGAAGGCCAAATGGCCTTGTGAAACTGCCCTCTTCCCATCAGCCAAGATCATACATCAAAAACAATATCACATTCTGTGGGGAATGACGGGGATGACGGCTGCCCTTAAAAACCTACCAATTACAGGTTGTACTGTTTCCCACTTGGGAGGAAGAAATTCTGCAATTTGTCTGAGATTTTAATGGTACATCTGTTCCATCTACTTTGTGTACAAATAGAAGTGGTCTATGGTTATATTATTACAAATCTTGAAAAGCAGTGAATGGTGTGGCTGATTGTTAAGGTGCCTGAAAGGAGAAAAATGACATAATCAATGAGGAGGTGTGGGAAACATGTATATGGATCTATAGGAGGGGGCACAACCTGTGAAGGACTTTGTGTTGCATGTTTACACCCACTAGAGATTATTCTCACAGAAGGGGCACAAACACCGAGAAGACAGACTGGCCTATGCAGTCGATATGAGCCAGCCTCTGGCATTAGCCTTTGAAGTTGCTAGGACTACGGGATCATGAACAGAGTAGCCGTAGTGGCAGGACAGGATGCTATGCATGGGCCCAACAGCCAGCATGGGTTCTTATGCACCAAGACTGTTACAGCTACATATTGCTGATGCTGTATGTCCAAACGGCCATCAGCAGAGACCAACACTGAGACCCCAATATGGCACCATTGCTTCAGCACACTAATCAACTGGTGGCAAGTTGAACTATTGCCACTTCGGAAGAGATAGAAATTTATTTTGCCTGGATTGACATGTATGCCAGGTATGGATTTGCTTTTTCTATTCACAGTGGCTTGGCCATCACCACTATATAAAAGTGTATAAAGTGTTTAATCTATTAGCGTCGTATACTGGAAAATGTTGCATTAGTCTAAAGGACCAATTTTACAGCAAAGTGAGAACACAACCATGGGATGCACTAACCCTATCACATATTGCACAAACCAAAGCTGCTGACCTGGTATAGTTACAATATGGCCTTTTGAATGATCAAATGACCTGTCAACTTAGAGATGATAATCTGTGATGATGGGGTAGCATTGTTAGCATGCACTTTAAATCAGTAACTATTATATAGTTCCGGGTTTCCAGATAGAATACAGCATTTTAGAGAGCTAAGGAATGGAAGTAGGATTGACCCTTTTACCATCTTTCCCAGACTCACACTTGGGGAATGTGTGCTTTTTGTCCCTTCAAATGTCAGCTTTGTGGCTCCAGAAATTTTGGTTATCAGAGATAAACTGTTGCCATCATGGACACAGTCAGAGTCTCAAGAAAAATTTAAGCAATGGCTGCTACCAAATTACTTCATGGTCCACATTCATAGACCAGTGTCAAGAAACACAGTCATGTGACTGGATAGGGAAAATTGGCCCTGGTTACCAGGAGAAGCTGTTATACAAAGTAGGAAGAGAAGAAATTTGGGTTCCTGGTGCTCCTCTCAGATGTTTCTTGGCTCTTCCCTGCTCGATTTTATTAGCATACAAACAAATGAAGCATATATGACTTTAAAAGGGCATAGTGACCGGAGGCTGAGACACTCCTGGGATGAGAATCTTGGCGGCCCAAAAAGGTAAGTCATCTTGGCCAGCAGAGATACAAGCTGGTGATGAGAAAAATTTACAATAAGTACAGTAGAGCAGCCAGAAAATGTGTAGCCACTTGTAGCCTCAAAACTGGTTGTAGTAGTAGGGGCCATACATTTTTTCACTAATCTTCCCTTCTTAGGTTTCCCTAAGACAAGGCACCAATCAGAATCTTGGAGGAGCATCCCCTAAATGGAGTAAGCATACTCTATAAAGCCAGTGGATCTGAGAAGTACGAGGAACTAGAGACTGTAGTGGAAGTTTTGGTGCACTGCGCAGAGGCCTCCTTCAGACTGAGGTCCTTATACTCTCTCAGCCACCAGAGTGTGGGCTGCTGAGAGCTCAGAACTGGGTGTCACACGGGGAATTTCCCTGGCCCAAGTGAGCTGCCTCACCCAATTTACACCCCTCCCTGTGAGCAGCCAGAGCTCAATGACTGATCAATGCAGGGAAACCAAGTTCCTGCCACCTTGACTTGATTCCTGACAACTCTGCAGGGCCGGCCTAGTTCTGGAGCTTCCTGTAGCCTCAGCTGAGTCATTTATTGTGACTACATCACCATTTAACTTTTCTTGTTGTCCAGTCCTGCTTCCCTCACTCCCTTGTAAGTGTGGCTTCCAAGAGTATTTCCCGATATTTCTCCTGCATCCGTCTCCAACTCAGAACCTTTCTGATTCTCTTTTTATTATTTGGAAACCTGCCCTAAGATAAATGTAGAATGGGACTCCTAGCCATAGTGAGACTCCTTCTTTTCTGTGAGATCAATAGCAGCACGTGTAGTCTCCCTTTAAACTTATGCATTCCACCTAATCATTTGTTGGTAGTTAATGGGCTGTGGAAATATGGGTCTGGTTGTAAATTTCAAAACTGGAACATGACCTTGTAAACCAGCTTGGAAATCAGATAATTAGGCAATCTGTGGATGTGGAAAATATATGAGATAAATAGAGTGGAGGTGGCTTGTATAGATGAAGTCCAGCACAGGTCATGAAAATTGTAAATATAATAATATTTGTATGATATTTGGCTGGAGGATTACATACCCTGCTCTCTATTAATCAACTTCACACATGCACACATACGCGTGCACACACACACATGCAAACACATACACACACGAATGGCTAACAAAGCAAAGCAAGTTAACATTTTGCTATTTGCTATGACCTTTGCCACAACTTTAATAAAAAACTCTCATGAGCTACATATACCTTATGAAAGATTGCATGAGGTTGGTTCAAATGGCTTTCAAATATATTTCCAGTGCAAAACCAAATCTGAATTTCATATCAATACAAGAAAAGGTCAACATAAAGTATACCCCATAGATTCAGGGGGAATATAATTAAAGAAATAGAGAGCATGTTTTCCCTGATGAGCAGAGCTAGCCTATTCTGCCTGACCCAGAACTTTCCCAGGTTGGGAAGACCATCTGGTCAACATGCTGGTTTCCAAATGATAGAATAGAAGGATGAAATAAATCTTGCTATTCTGTAGACAGCATGGAAGAAACACTGGAAAGGACAAAAAGGTGTATTCAGGCCTTCTCTGTGAGTGGACCCCGTCCTTGCTAGCACTGGCTCTGTGGAGACAAGGCTCTATTCCCATGTGTTGTTGGTGAAAGTTATGTCTTTGAAATCTCTACCCTTAGAAGTCTAACAATACATTTCTATAAGTATATTACCAATCCGTATCAAACAGACAGGGTGTCTCATCCTTTATCTTGACTAATTTATAAAGAAGCGTGAAAGTGAGGAAGAAGGGTGTAAAGGTCAGCCGTGTTGAGTTGTATATTGGATGTTTTTGTATGTATGTAGAGTTGCAAAATAAAAATTAAAATGGTGTCCTCAGAATGGCGGACAACTTTGACCATCTGGGTCACCTAAATATAGATGTTATACTGCTGATCTCTGTGGGCTATGTATAGAGTTTTCAGTGTTGTTTCATGTGGTGATAATCATTTTAAAGTTTGGCGGCTGAGTCTGCTAACAGGATGGGTTCTCTGTACAACGTACACTTCTGGTACCTCTGGCTCAGAATTCCAGTCACCTGCCTGCTCACCTGTTTTCTCCTGTTAACATTCACTGAAACCAGGCAATTGTAAAATTCATCTGTTAAGACCTGTTGGAAACCCATGCCAACAATGGTAAGGTCAACTCAAAAGTGTGGATAAGTTACAATTGTTAAAGAATAAAGCCCATCTACACTGGCTTGTACCAAACTTTCATGCTGGCCTCAGTCCATTAAACTGAAGAGTGCTCCGTCCTGCATTTACTCAAGCTTCCTCCATGCACTCAGTGTAATCCTGATTACTATTCTGTGACAGGATAGCCCATCTGCTTCTGGAAACTTTCTAGACAAGTGGATTTAGGGGCCAAAATTACACTCATACTTATGTTGGGGTCTTCTTCTTTCAGGGTGGGCTGTACTTAGGTGTAAAGATGTCAGTATTGATAGTGTAGGGTGCTATTTAGCCATTCTATAATGTATACATATTTCAAAATGTTGTAAACCATAAATATATATAATTTCTATTTGTTAATTAAGAAAGAAACAATTTAAATATACACATGCACAAAAGGAATACATAGAAATAAAATAAAACTTAATAGAAACTCTGGGAAGCTAGATAAGTGCTTCATTTTCTTCGTGTTAAAAATTATAATTGTATGTACTATAAAATATATATAATTCCTTTATATAATTATAACTTATTATTTATATAATTATATATAAAGGAATATTCCAATAAATATATTTTATCTACAGTTACACACACACACACACACACGTATGAATACACCGATAAGAGGAAAACATCCTATCAGAAAAAAGCAAAATAGAACCCAGAAGACACCAAAGAAAAATGCAACACATAGACAGGGTCAGTATTTTCTTTTATTGGTTAATTTCAGAATGGCATATTCACAGGTGTGTATGTGTATATATAATATGTGTGTGTGTCTGTGTGTATATTTGATACAGTACTATACTTACTGAATATATATAATTATATACTTTATATATATGATTATACCAATATGAGAAAAATACCCTGTCAGAAAAAAATAAAATAAAAACCAGCAGGATCTCAATTGAAACTAACACAAATGAGTGGTCAGTGTATCACACTGACCTTATACAAATACAAGATTCTATGATAAAATCACAGATAATCTGAGAATAAAAAGTACTCTCAATGAGGCAAGCAGTGACTCCTTCTGCCATTCCTTCCCCAGTTATTTACGAAGCTTAGTTTTAATGAAAGATAAATTAGGTTTTTAATTTTTTTTCAGTTGACGGCGTTATAAAGAAAGCTCTTTGTTTAGCCACCACTTCCTAAGACAAGATTTGGTATGGATCTGGTGGCAGTGAAGACTGTCCCTGTATCTCCTCAGCAATGGAAGTATTGTGGAGACTTCTCTACAGTAGAAGAGTAAGGAGGAATTCTGGGGTATTCTGGGGAGCCAGCTAGGGTGGCTCTCTGAACCACAAGTGTGATGTTAAAAATAGAAAAATAAACAAAAAATAAGTAAACTTACTGTTTTAGCCAGTGAGAGTTAGGGTTAATTTTTTTTCCTTATTGCAACCTAACCTAGATAAGCCTGACTACTTCAGATTCTCAATGAATAATGGAACCCAAAGTAAAGAGGAGAGAAAAAAGCTTGCAACACACCTTTATTACATATTTTTCCTAAAGAGGGCTGGATATTATGGTAGGTTACTTGGCATTTAAAAGAAGGCCCTACCTTTATTGGTTTACTTGAAACACTGGTCCATTGCAGTGTTTGCAGAGCAATGACCAAATTAAAAACACAACAGAAAAAAGCAGATGTTGAGGGCCCCAAGGGGATCATGTTATGTTACTTCATTTTCTAACTGAGTTGATTTTTCTGATTCTGAATCTAGAGAAATCTGGGCAGATGCTTCCAAAAGGAGAAAAATAGATAAATATCCAGACATCTCAGCAAAACAAGAAGTCAGGAAATCTAAAGAAGGC
This sequence comes from Colobus angolensis palliatus, assembly GCF_000951035.1. Lineage (NCBI taxonomy): Eukaryota > Metazoa > Chordata > Mammalia > Primates > Cercopithecidae > Colobus > Colobus angolensis. Next base: position 26,811 of record NW_012115055.1, read on the forward strand.
TTCAGCCTTCAGATAAATGGGAAAAGGTTGAATCCTCTGGAAGCTAGCTGGTGCATGTGTGAGTTGGGGGTGACTCTGGCTCTGACCCTGTGCCCCCTGGCATCACAGGTGGTGAAAAGAGCACAAAGGCAACTTGCATGAGATGTGGCTTGGAGCACTTTACAGGGGCCAGATTGTAAATTTATCCATTTAGGAGTGTCCTGCAGGGGTTCCCACCAGCTCTGTGGACAAAGCTAAAGCTGGAGGGAACAAAACCTGTCCATAAAAGTTCCTCTTATTGCCACTGTTTATTAAAGAGAGGCAATAAACAAATTTATTATGTGCTGTTTCCTACTCTAGATGCATTTCTACTTTTTTGACTAAAAGTGTATACACATGTATGCAGTTATGATGGCCCAGATTTTATTCCTAGAGCTTCCCGTTTTTGTTTTTGTTTTTGTTTTCCTAGTGACAGCGTGCCTATTGGAGGCACACAGGCCTCTGAATATTCTCCCAGCTCTTAAACAGATCATTCTGTGATTAGAAGAGACCTCAATCCTTTTTTGCCAGGAATTCAAAGCAGATGTTGCTCATTATTCTTTTTTTTCAGTAAAGAGATGGAGCAGTGACATTTGGATTACCTTTCTACACCAAAAGGTATTAGTTGAACAGGAGAAATTATTTATTCCTCATTAAAATTGGCTATCCAGAAACCCTAAATGTCATAACCATGACTTTGCACTACATTAGGGTGACTAATGGCAATATGTGGCACTAAATGACTTGAGTGACAAATTGTGGCTTCTTTGGCCAGGAAAAAATCTCATGTTTTGGATTAGATGGCTTATTTTAGGTCAAAAAAGAGGCAGGTGAATTAGCCAAGGCATCAAGGGATTTGAATGCCCTTAACTAAGTGGTCACTTTTGCAGAGCTCTTTATTTTAAAAAGACCTCATTTACTCAAAATTTAACACTATATTTGCTGGGAGAAAATGCTGCCATAGCTTAAAGTTTATCCCCTTGCTGCCTGCTGTCAACTATAAAACTCTGTTCTGAAAATTCAAGAAAGCACTGTAAACAAACTTGAATTAAAATACTCTGGAATTCTAGTTGTGAATGAAGCCTTTCCATAGAAGAGCTGGGGTTTGACATCCCCTATCAATACTCCTGAAAATTAAAGGGTATGAGCTGGTTTAAAATTATAGATAGAAATAATGGCGAAAGAGACAATTTGCATTTTTAGCTCAGGCAAATGCAGCTCATTTCCTTTTTATTTGGGAAAGTAAATCTTGCCAAAATTTGTCTTATTGGTAGAAGTGCTTGTCAGAAAAAAACATTGAAAAATAGTAAAGATTCCTTTTCTGCTCTCAAGGTATCTAAATGATGCACACAGATCCCGCAGTTATTCAAAGTTTCTATGCCTATATCACAGATAAAGAAAATACTGAATTTTAAGTAGATCTTGTATGTTCTAAGAGTGAAAAGAGAATCTGCCTCTTTTTACCTGTATGACCTATATCTTTTGTTTTTTTTCCCTTTTCATGTCTTGGTTTGTAGAGTGATGTGGCAGTTCTTAGCTGGAATCCTGAGACCTCATTTATTTGAGTCAATAGTTACATTGCTCTGTGATTTATTCTCATTAGTTAAAAAAAGAAATGATGGTACAGTTATATTATATTACAGCTATTTAGAGATGTAACTACTAACTTCAAAGTGCTTTAAGAAGAAGTCTGGATGAAAGGAAATGCAATGGAAAGCAGAACATTATTTGTTCTTCTGCATTTTTATCAGGTTTGAATAAAACCTCCTCTTCATGAAAAAGTATTAGCAGCTGAGAGTGATAGACATTTTCCTTAGAAATCTCAGGATTTTAAAATGGATTATGTGTTATTAAAATGTGGAAATGATTGCATTTAAAAGGTATTTTTAAAGTTTTCATATATCAGACAACACGATGACTTGCAAACATGCTTTCTGCACAAAGAGATGATGGGGGCATTCTGGGTCTTTTCTTAGTGTTTAGTCTGTCTCCAGATGGAAAATTGCCAAATAAAAGTTTGGTTCGGCTTTTATACTTTTGGCGGGAATGTAAATCAGTTCAACCATTGTGGAAGACAGTGTAGTGATTCCTCAAGGATCTAGAACCAGAAATACCATGTGACCCAGCAATCCCATTACTGGATATGTACCCAAAGGAATATAAATCATTCTACTAGAAAGACACATGCACACATATGTTTATTGAAACACTATTTACAATAGCAAAGACTTGGAACCAACCCAAATGCCCATCAATGATAGACTGGATAAAGAAAATGTGGTACACATACCCCATGGAATGCTATGCAGCCATAAAAAGGAATGAGATCATGTCCTTTGCAGGGACATGGGTGAAACTGGAAGCCATCATCCTCAGCAAACTAACACAGGAACAGAAAACCACACATCACATGTTGTCACTCATAAGTGGAAATTGAATAAGAGAGTACATGGATACAGAAAGGGGAACAGCACACACCAGGACCTGTTGGGGGGCGGGGGGTGAGTGGAGGGAAATTAGAGGATGGGTCAATAGGTGCCGCAAACCACCACGGCACACATACACCCGTCTAACAAACCTGTGCGTTCTGCACATGTATCCCTCCTGTCATTTTCTAGAAGAAATAAAACAAAAAGCAACAACAAAAAGTTTGTTTCTATGCGTAATCACTGATGCTTTCTCCTCACTTGTTCCTGCATATAGCTTCTTGCAGTATCCCTTCTTTCCCCAGCATGGCATACTTTTCAGCTTCATTCTGTCCATACCAATATAATCCCTTCATCAAGCTCAGGTTATTGCTGATAGCCCCTTTCTAGAGTTTTCTCATCCTCAGTAATCTCTCTTGGAAGCAGTTATTTCACCAGCATGCACACTGAACTCTTGTACATTTTTATTGTTTTTGTTCTCTTTCATTATGTTAGTTTTATCTCCTTGACATCATCAGATGCTCATAGAAGCAAAGGTCATATTACAGTCCCCTCTAGGTATATCCTGAGATGATATTGCTATTTTTCAACATGCAGAATAACAGTTACATTTGGCTACTGATAACATTATATACAATAGGATGGGAGTAAAGACAAAGAATAAAATACCAAAAATGTCTTCTAATAACATTAACATAGAACACAAGAAAGTGCAATTAGAGGCTTCAGTTCTCATTTCTGGAGCTGATCAGAACTGTATTTATGACTTTACCCTTTCCTCGTTGATTCCAGCTTCCCTCTGCCTCTTACCAGGACCTCAGTGGGTCAAAGCTCTTTATTGGTGTAATTACCTTCTCTCAGTTCTTCATGGGCCTGAACCCCCAATGATCTTGCCTGCCTGGGTGCCAGTGGTCTTCCATTTGCCTTCATCACTAGGCTTGGAAGTGCAGTTAAGTCCATCAGACAGTCTTCTGGGTAGTTTTTGTCTGTTTTCCTATGGACATGAACAACTTGAAATGACCAAGTATTTCATCTCAGCTTCCAATTCAGTGAAGTCATTAATTTTTCTTTGGTGGGAGACTCTCTCTGGATGACTAAAACCTCAAAATAGCAGCACAAGTCAAAAACCTGAGACAAGAATATTGAGAGTGAGTCACTACAAGATAGAGGTAAGATTCCCACCTTGACCAATGGTTCCCCTACCCATGTATTTTGCTTCAGAGAGACAGAAAAAAAGCAACAGCTATTCATGTTTGGTCCAGAGTAGACAATAAACCTCCCAAAACAAAACTCAAATTGACGAAAATTGTCTCTTAACAGGTACCATTTAACTTTCGTCTATGACAATTAGGAAATTCCTTTAAACAGTAAAAAAACTAAGAATGCAGTTAGCTGTGAGCAACTGTAGCTTGAATGGTAGGAAGGTTTATGTGACTAATTCAACAGGAGTGCAATGACAGATGGCTTTCGTGATGACATCAGGAATATTTCCATGTTTATGGGCCACCAGCCTTAGCAGTTATGCCTTCATCCTCATGATTGTGGTCTCATGGTTACAGCATATCTGCTGAAACACCAGGCATCATGTCTGTGTTCCAGCCAGGAGGCTGAGGGAGGGAGGAAGAGGATGGGATCAGGAGAGCAAAAACTTTTCCCCCAAATCCCAACAGACTTCTGTTTTCATCTCATTGGTCTGAACTGTGTCACATGACTCCATGGGAAATTTAATAAATACATGGTTAATGGTACTGACAGAATTATGACAAGGAAGGAAAAAAATCATAATAAGTCTTTATTTTTAACAAGGACAAATTATTGCAATTTAGAGGTTCAGGAAAATGGACCTGTCACTGGGTAGTTTCTGGCTGGTTTCCTTGAACTATAGCATGAGCTCTCAATCATTTTACTAGTATCAAATTGAGCATGTTCCTGTAGAATAGCCTAATCCACCTTTGTGATGGGATCTATCTGCAGCAGGCCCACCATGGCCTCCCTTCTTGTGAATTCATTGAGAGAGTACTGGGCTGCCTGGGAAAGGAGGATGACAGATATCCATCAAGTGACTGTCCAATCTACATCTTGTGGGACAATGACCACAAAATGTGTTTGAGTCTCACTATACCCACTGTAAAGACAAAGGAGGTCAGATGTTAACACCTGGACCTTCTATCCTTAACAGACATTCCTCTGCAGGGGATGTGGGCCCATTCTCAGAGTTCATTCACATAACCTTTTCTCAAAATTTCATATCACAAACTCATATGCATCTCTTTTCAAGTTCTTGACCATGGAACCAAATCAATAGTCATATCCCAGGAAATCAAGGTGCTCATGTTGAACCTGTTCTTCTAGGAAAAGGGAGGAGAAAAATTAAGATTATTCTATACTCCACAGTGTTTCAGGGTAACCCTGAAAAAGACTTCCCTTCTACAGCATCCTTCTTTCACCTAGTGCCTTCCTATATTACTTTTCAGCCAAGCCAAATGAAGCAATTCAGTGATGAGTCAACAGGCATCATCATGCCTGTTCATTTAGAGACTGTTTAATTGCACCAATCTCATCTGTTTCCTCAGGAAGTGTTATTGATTTATATACCCTTTGGATAGAGAGGAGTTAAACCAATGAAGTCCACTCAGCCATTACTTCAAAAGCTAAGGGCCATTATGGATATTCTGATAGTCATTGAGGAGATCCATTTCATTCATACATGGGGAAATTGGGGAAAGGGTCACAGGATGTGTTTGAGTTTCACCATACCCACTGCAAGTGCATGAGAGATCAGAAAGTTAACAAAAGACAGTCTGATGAGTGGACCCATGACAAATTTTATTCTGGGATGCAGGTCTTAGTGTTACTTCAGAGGCAGTATCTAAAAGAAATCACAACTTACAGGATTTTCTTTTCACCTGGATTAAGGGCAGGCATGAAGTTCACATTATAACAGATGGTGGTAAAAGAAGGAAGTTCTCCATGGGTACCCAGTATTTCTTTTATACAAGCTGCTGTGTACTTGGGAAGTGAGTGTGTCTGGTGCCTACAGAGGCCATGACTCTCTAGGGAGTGCCTGAGTCAGGATTCAGGTTCTACCTATCACAAAAAACCATCATCTTAATGCCTACATACCCAATATTAAATAGCCACAAGTCTATTCTGCAGGTCAGATCATTCTCTAACATAGGATTTCCAAATTAGGGGCTCCACCTATTATTGCAATTATACCCCCTTTGCTTCCTACTTTTGGTTTTCTCCATTTTATTTGGATCCTCTATAATCAACACTTGCAGTCTACTAAGCCCAGTTATTGAATGCATTTTAAAGATTGTGTTGCTTCCCTCCCCATTCTATTCCTTATGATAAAGGAGGAGGTCAACTTTTGGGCCTTCCTGAGGGACGGGTAAAAAAGTGGGATGTTGCAGTGAGCTGAGTGTGCCATTGAACTCCAGCCTGGGTGACAGAGCAAGACTCTGTCTCAAAAAAAAAAAAAAAAAAAAAAGTGAGTTGAATGTTTCAATCCAGATTACTGTTCTCAAAATCTTTTAAGGCCCCCCTCTACATAAAACATGGATCTTCTGCCCTTTTGATGTCACGTGGTGTGATCCTTTGTTTGATCTCAGTTTGAATCAGCTACCAAGCAACCAGTTTGGACTATAGCCAGCTGCCTAGGCCAGCACACAGCATGCAGACACCATGGTGATTGCGCCTGCATCAGTGGTGATTGCCCTCTAACCAAAGATTATGTTCTGCGCTCTTGGGGCCAACATCTTCAAAATGTATGACATACACTTTCTGTACATTTTTAAAAATATAAATTAGGAATTCCCTGTCCTTCTGTCTGGAAATAACTCTCTCTCTTTCTTATTCAGATGCCACATTTTACCCTTTGGACAGCATTGAGATCCAATGCAAGAATAATTAGCAATAATGAGAAGGTCTTAAAGGAAACTGTAAAATAGGAAGCATTTAAATAAGTCCTCTGAACCTTCACAGACAGCCAGTCTTATTGCAACTGCAAGGATGCCTCATTTTTCCAGCCAATGCCTTAACGTTTATACCAAAGACCTGGTCAGGTTGTTATTTTGATTGGAATTACAGTTTAATTTAGCATATTACAGCGTCAAGAGCTGCTTTTAGTTTCTGGAGTTCCCAGACCTGTGTTGACAAGCAGTAAGGAATTCTTTTCAGATAGTCACATTATGACAAGGAAAGAACTATGAATTGAGAGTCAAGCCGGGAAAGGACGTCACAAGAGGCAGGGAGACCAGAAGATTTTAATTTAAACGAGGATAGTGTCAATGGAAAGGAAAGGTATGGATAGTTTGAAGAGATGTTTGGGAAGTAGAAGGAATAGGACTTGGTAAGATGAGTAAGGAAGAAACAGGTTTCTAGCTTGTATAAACTGAACGGATTGCTTTACTGAGGCAGAGGGCACAGGAAGAGGAACGGGATTGGTAGGGAAATTGATGAAGTTAGGTTTAAACATTTTTGGTTTGAGATGCTTACTAGCTTTTCTTGATGAGAACCTCAGGGAAACTTTAAATTTTTGAATTCAAGTTCCTTAGCACATAGAGGGGAACAAGAAGGCATGACTCCTCTATCCCTTGTCAAGACATGACATCCATCACTCTGACCCTGTTTTTCCTTCTATTTATACTTGAGGGGTTTCTTTCTAAAGATCTATGGACTTCTCTACTTGTCTACTAATATTGATTCAATATTGCACACAATCTGGAATTTCCACATACGGAAACCTGCCTAGTACAGTCAAGTCATTTTTATTAGCTTAGCCAAATTTTCCGGGCATCTCTAGTTAGTAGGGACTTGATGAATAAAAGAAAGGGAGATAATCTTGTAGAATTCCTCACAAATCCTATGTTTTTAAAGCAGTTTCCCATTCTGATTAGCAGATTTGAAAATTCAGCTTTACCCTTTAGGACTCTCAATGAGATTTCTTTCCTTCAGTCCTAATTGTACCATGACTCTTCCCTGAGTTTGAAACTAACAAAACTTTCCCCAAGCATAATCTACTTCTAAATATTTTCTCCTAGACACTGAAAAAGGCTGAAAGCTTCATCTTGCTGTTCCCTGAGTAACTCCACAATGTTGTCAGAGAGAATGGCCCTGAATTCTGCTTTGGCTGCAGGTTCCCCATGGCTGGTCTTTAGCATTCACAATCCATGCAGGAAGCATGAGAAAAAATGCCATGTATTGTGAAAACTTGTGTTTCATTAATCATATTCCACCTTGGTGCATATAAAAGGCTGACCTGTAAACACCATACAGGACCATTTCAGGTCTTTATATATGTTTCACACAAAATATTTCTGGTAGTTGAACTTGCTTGGCTAATAAAAGAGGTTTGTCATCGATTTCTTTAAAAAGCCTATGCCGCACAATTCTATTGGTGTTAGTGCCTGGCAACAATTTTAGAGAGAGAATGAAATCTGGCTTGGCTGGAATTTATAGATTGCAAGCACAGTCCGTGAAAGGGCTATTCCCATGTTCTCTATCTCAAAAAGATTACCACGTGATTTTGCCCCCATCAGGCCAGGGTGCTGAGAGCCATGAGAGAAGTAGCCAGGAGAAACATTCAACATTCCCCTCTTCATTTCTTTTGGATTCAACTTTTCCTGAAGTATCTAGACACAAAAATGACCTCCAATGGTTTAGTAGCAGTATGTGGACAACATTCTTCTCAATTCTTTTTTTTTTTTTTTTGAGTCAGAGTTGAGCTCCTGTTGCCAAGGCGGGAGTGCAATGGCACAATCTCGGCTCACTGCAACCTCTGCCTCCCAGGTTCAAGTGACTCTCCTGCCTCAGCCTCCCCAGTAGCTGGGATTACAGGCACTCATCACCATATCTGGCTAATTTTTGTTTGTATTTTTAGTAGAGATGGGGTTTCTCCATATCGGCCAAGCTGGTCTCAAACTCCTGACCTCAGATGATCCGCCCGCCTCGGCCTCCCAAAGTGCTGGGATTGCAGGCGTGAGCCACCGCGCCCGACCCTCAATTCTTTTATCTAGACTCTGAGCTACGCATTCTCTCATGGATTGACATTCAAGAGGTCAAGCCCAAAACATAACTTGTATGACTAGATTCCCCCAAACCAGTTCCTTTTTCAAAAGACTTTGCTTTAAAAAACAGAATACTTTTTAAGTGAATTTTCTTGGAAAAGTTTCTGTGGAAATGCATGGTGGGGGAGGTGCGGTGGAAGGAGTCCTTACATCTACAATGAGTATTACATTCTGAATAAGATGTGTGGGTTTAAAAAAGAATACATATTTATAGCCAATGGCTCAAAGAGGCATATTTTTGGGTTATACATACTAAACATGAAATAAATGTTGAGGAGTTTTAGCCAGGCAGCCTGATTCAGCCTTTTCTATGTACCATAGCACTGCTCAAAGTCATTCCAAGGTCATTTTTGGTCATTTTTGGATTTTCACAATCCAAGCCATTTTCTGCAAGGCCTTGAAGCCTATCTGTATGTAAAACCCAGTTGAGTTTTTCCTTCTGTTCAGTGCCACTGAACCACGGCCTTAATAATAAGGCCACACAAGTACGATATTCTAGATATAACACTAAACACTCTACTTACTTAATCTTCTGTACTTGTGAACAAAGGCAAGGACTCATGATGTCAAGATGTGCTGTTCATAATCCTAGGCTAGGGGCAACATTTGTGTGTTATTGTACACTGGGGTTATGGAAGGAAAATGTTGGTAGTTGAAGCTGGAAAGGTAAACTAGCTGACTGTTAAAAGATACTCATGACCCATGCTAATTACTCTGGCCCAAAAGAATTTTTTCTCCCCATTTCTTCTTCCCTTTTCTTTGGTCCTTATCTTCTCATATTTCATTCTTTCTTTAGCTCCTGTTCTTTTATCAGCCTGTGACTATGAACCCTCAGCCTCCCTGAGTCCCTGGGGCTCTGTATCTCTGTCCATCAGTCTTGGCCACTTCTAACTCGTTTGGTGCGAACTGTGTCAGGGTACCTGTGCTGCACAAGGTATCGTTTTCTCCTACAGAGATGATGCAACAAGGTATTTGGGGAGAACTATATTCTGTCCTTGAAAGGCCCTAGGATGCTATACGCCTTCGTAAAATCTTCCCTTGAGCTGTATTTCATGCAGGGAGGTGGACACCTTGTAATACAGGCATTCTTCACTATAATCCCCAGGACGATAGAGAAAGGCTCACCATGGGGAGAAGATGCTGTAATGTTTTCAGATGAAAGTGAGGGATTTAAAATATTCACCCTCTGTTTTTTTCTCAAAAACTTATTTTTTAAATTATTTTTGGGGATGTTCTTCAGCTGAGGGTCACAGCTGTCAAGGTTAAGGGAGAACTGAGGCCCAAGAAAGGTGAACTAATTCAAAGAGTAGTGGGTTAAATAGTTAAAGTGGACTATTAGTTCTGAGACCAGCCAAGGAACTTGTAAATATATCATCCCTGAATCTTTGCCAATAAGTCATAAAGGTAATTGGACTGTACATATCATGTGGAGCATATGAAGGTGGTAAAATGTGAATCCTGAGGCTATAGAGGTATGAGTGTGGCTTCTACTCCTGGCAAAATGCTATCTATGGATCACAGAAGGTGAAGGTGTGGTATATGAGGACTTAGAATGAAGTTGTAAATACTAAGAGTTAGAATGAAGTTGTAAATACTAAGAGTCACATTCACTTTCACTAAGAATCCACATTAAACCAGTTGCATTTTTTTTAAATTTTGGAAAGCACTAGGTTAGTTAATAGGGAGAGTCATAAAAAAATTTCCCTTTTCAGCACAATGTTTGACAAAATTTCAAGGAGGGTTTAGGAGTTCTGGTTCTGGAGTCTTTGAGAGCTGAGTTGAAATCCCCATGCCATCACTGTCTGATCCAACACTTTAATTGCTCTGTGTCCTAGTTTCTTTATATACAAAATGAAAATAATAACATGGCCTATTTCATAGAGTTATTACAAAGACAAAATGAGCTAATGCATGTAAACCTCTTAGAAAGATGTCTAGCACATAAAGACTCACGATGTGTCATACATGTTAGCTGTTATCATAACTATGATTTGAGTGTTAGCTGTGTATATGACCTGAAGAAATGTGGGCAGTACTCTGTGTTCCAGAGAATTAGAGCTTCTGGAAAGTGGTGGACCTAAAGAGTGCTGGTTGTTTAATTGATATCAACCTCAATGGAGTTCTTTGGTTTGTATTCTTGGCCCTGACTCAACATTTTTGCTAATAATTTGCATTATGATAAAGGAGGGTAAGTGCTTACCAAACTTACAGCTAAAGAAAATTGAGGCAGAATAAGTAAGCTGAATGTTACAGCTGTAATGTAAAAAGAACTAAAAATTGAAAAGGTGACCCAAGCCTTACAAAATGCATTTTAATAAGTCTAAATGTGAAGCCTTACATTTAGGTTCCAAAAATTAGCCATATATTTCTAGGGTAAAGGACACCTGATTCAGAAATAACTCATATAAAATTATGAATAAAACATCTTATGAGTCACGATAAAGAAAGGATTCTAAAAGCTAATGCAATCTTAGGCTAATGAATATACCTAAATAATCATCTCCTTACACTATGCTCTGGTCTGGTCAGACCCTGGGGGAACATTGCATTTGGTTCCAGGTCATGTGGATGAGAAGGGACATGAGCATGCTGTTACTCTATTGGAGAATGTAAGGAAGGTGGAAGCCAAGACAGCTGATCAATAGTTGAAAGAATGTTGGATACTTGGTCTGGGAAAGGGTAATATTCAAAGATTTAGGATATCTATTGTGAAATATCTCAAAGTACTGAATGTCAGGGAATATTGATTCAATATTTCTGCACAGCACTTCAAAGGAAAAAAGTTGTATACAGATGTGAAAATTGCAATGAGCTAGATTTAATTTAATCATTAGGAAACATGTGTTAGAACACTGGAATGTCTAAGAGTGGGAAGTGTTTTCTTGCAGAGCAGTGAGCTTCCTGTCAAGAGAAGTGTCTGTGTATGGGCAGAAAGACATCAGTGTTGGAGAACAGATTGTGTTAGACAGCATCTAGGGTTCTCTCCATGTTAAAATCCTTTGGTTGTTAACCCAGTAGCCCTCACTGTCTACTGAATCCATTGTGAATAAGGAGACAAATTTGAACATGATCAGTTAGGAGCCAATCACTTAGTAGTGAAAGGAGAAATGCAGCCAAACAAAGCATGGAGCCCTGGACTCACTATTCTCTGGACTTCTGTGGAAGTTTCTGAACTGGTCTTTCCACTTTAAGTCCCTTCACTACACTCTACAGTAATAAGTAATAAGTAAGAGTTCAAAACAAAACCGAAAGGAGGCCCCACATAAAAACACCCTTCAAACAAAAAACATCTCAAGGATCTTGTTAAAGAATTGAGTAAAGAAATCAAGGATGGTAGGGGGTAGGTAGGAAAGTGAATAGTTTGCAGTGAGCCATGAAACAAGGTCCAGAATAAGTAGATGGAATCAGTGTTACAAGACACTTAGGCCAGGCATGGTGGGTCATGCCTGTAATCCCGGCACTTTGGGAGGCTGACGCGGGTGGATCATGAGGTCAGGAGTTTGAGACCAGCCTGGCCAATGTGGTGAAACCCCATCTCTACTAAAAATGCAAAAAATAACCAGGCGTGGTGGCAGGTGTCTATAATCCCAGCTACTCGGGAGGCGGAGGTGGGAGAATTGCTTGAACCCGGGAGGCAGAGGTTTCAGTGAGCCGAGATCGTGTCACTGCACTCCAGCCTGGGCGACAGAGCAAGACTCCATCTCAGGGGAAAAAAAAATACATTTAAGGAGAAAAACAATCAACCCATACAGTATTCAGATATGGAAGATGAGGAATGCCAGTGGAGCATAACAATTAGAAAAGTCGGAATTATTCTTCCTGAAGGAAACCATCCTGTGCTCAGCCTACCCAGAGGGATGGAGCTTGGGGGACTTCTATTGGATTCCTTTTGGTAGAGTACCTGGAGGTGTGCCTTTTTCCTCCTTTTACCTGCCAGAGGTATAGACATGGTGCAGTTCTAGCTGAAAGACACATGCTGCTAGACATTCAAAGGGAGGAGAAAATAAAAACTCAAAAGAAACAGTAGTTTAAAAAAATGTTTGAAGGAATAATTCCCTCCTATACCCTGTGAGAAAGGGATATTTTCAGAGACAAGAGTTTCCTAACAAAGGTGAATTAGCAAGGGGGATGCCAAAAGCAATGATCCAAGCAGCAAATAATTTGGAGACTGGTTTAAGAAGCTTGGGTTGAAGGATAATTCTCAACCGATGCCAGTGCTAGGGAGTTCATTAATAAGAAGGGAAAGGGACAAGTGGAATAGATACAATCTACTTACAAGAAAGCATAGTTAATAGACAAAATAAAGCAAAGCAGGTGTGTAATGGAAGTAGAAGCAATTAACTTTGAAACGGCAGGATTTGTCAGGGGAAAGGTAAGCAGACTGAATAATTTTGTTTGGAACAGGAAAAAAGGAAGATGACAGAAACACTGATAATTACAGACTGAGAAGAATGTTCTCTTTCAGGATACAAAAGATTATTAGGAGACCTGGGTAAAGAAAGATGGCTCTGAAACAAACATGTGAAATAAAAATCTTAAAATTCAGGATGATGGATGAGAGTTGCAAAGTCAATAGTGCAAGTTTATTGAGTACCTACAATATCACAGACCCTGCGCTCTAATAAAGATGGCTTTTACTTAAGAAGCTCATCGTCTAAGTGAGAATAATAACAGTGTTTGTTGAGAGCTTCCTATGTGTCAAGCCTTGTGATAAATGATTAAAATATATAATCTCATTTAATCCTCAAAGTAACTCTTTCAGGTGGGCACAATAATATCATCACCATACAGATGAAGAAATGGGTCAGGCATGATGGTTCATTCCTGTAATCCCAGAACTTTGGTATTCCAAGGCAGGAGGACTGCTTAAGGCCACGAGTTCAAGACCAACCTAGGCAACCTGTCATGACTGTCTCTATAAAAAAATAAAAAATTAGCTAGGTGTGGTGATGTGTGCCTTTAGTCCCAGCTACTTGAGAGATGGAGGCAGGAGGATTGCTTTAGCTCAGGAGGTCGAAGATGCAGTGAGCTGTGTTCATACCACGGCCCTCTAGCCTGGAGCCTGGGCAACAGAATGAGACCCTGTCTCAAAAAGAAGGAAGGAAGGAAGGAAAAAAAAGAAAAAAGAGAAGGAAAGAAAGAGAGACTGAGGGTCTACATGGTATGCCTTTTATAACACATCAAGAAACCAGTAGAACTGGTAGATGAATTTGGGAACTTTGATTCTAGAACCTGTGTTTTTATCCACTGTTGTTTTTTTGCTCTTGGATAGAGATACCTTTAATTGGGTCATATCAGGGGCCTAAAGTTTTCCATGCCCTCAAATATCTCCTTTGAGAGAGAAACACAGTACCTGAAATATCACTATTAGACATTTTCCCTTTAAGGTGAATTCATTGTGGAAGAGGAAACTTACTATACTATTCCTGACCACTGACTCCTTAGAATGTATCTCAATTTAAGGCCAAGGTGGGTGGATTAGGAGGTCAGGAGATTGAGACCATTCTGGCTAACATGGCAAAACTCCATCTTTACTAAAAAAATACAGAAAAAATTAGCTGGGTGTGATGGTGGGCGCCTGTAGTCCCAGCTACTCTGGAGGCTGAGGCAGAGAATTGCTTGATCTCTAGAGGCGGAGCTTCCCGCGAGTCAAGCCGAGATCACGCCACTGCACTCTAGCCGGGGCGACAGAGCGAGACTCTGTAAAAAAAAAAAAAAAAATGTATCTCAATTTATTCAACAACCATTTTCTGAGTTCACTAGGTACCAGAATTGTGTCGTACATTATGGTTGCCAAGATAAATTAGATGTTTTCCCCACCCTGTAGCCTACCATGTTTAGGATACTGTCCAGTCCCCTGGTCCCAAGTCACCGTTCTCCTCTGGACTCCTGCGGAAGTTTCTGAACTGGTCTTTCCACTTAAGCCCCTTCGATTAATTCCCACATGACAGTCACAGTTGTCAGTTTAAATGCACATCTCAGTTTGTGAATTCCCTATTGGGATCCTTTGATGGCTTCCCACTGCTCATGGGATTAAAACTCAAATCATAAAATGGCCTACAAGGTCTGATATGATCTGGCCTCTACCTAACTTTCTAGATTAACCTTGCTCTCCTCTGCCCCTTACTCTTCCAGTGTCTTCATGATATCATGGTTCTTTCCAAATTACTTTTGCCCTGTAGGATTTTTTGGATCTCCTTTCCAGTGTCACCACCCCAGGTAGTCTTCACAGAGCTCACCCGTAGGGCCCCTACGCTAAGTCAATTCCTCCCTACTTATTTTATCTTGTAACTCCCTGTGTTTTTTGCTTCTAAGCATTTACTATGGTTCATGTGATTATATGATTAATGTATGGCTCTTTTAGTAGACTTCATGAGAATACAATTTTTGTTCTTTTCACATTTGTATCTTCACATATAGAAGATGCCTAAGAAACATTTATTTATTGATTGAATTAATGAGTTTTTTTCTCTTGTTGAAAGGTATTTGTCATTCTTCTTCACCAAGACCGCTACTCCTTTTGCTATCAGTTCCCCACTCTCTTCACTCTTCTAACAGTATATACCTCGGCATGACTTCTGTTGCTTCATGGCTTGTGCATGTACTCATATCTCTCTTTTGCCTTCTACTTCACTCTACTTTCTGCTCTCCTCTCTGTACATTTGACATCTAAACCCTCTGAGAGGTTCTTGCATTGGTTCAATTATTATCCAGTATAGAGAAGCATTTTGGGCATTTTATATACACTATTTTGTAAACTGCCAGAAGGCCAATAGATGGCTGTGTTTGGATCAGTTGCTGATTTCTGATCCAAATAGATATAGTCATGGTATCAGGGTTATAGAATACCAATCACTGACATCTATATGTAAGGAACTGCCTATACTATCTTCTTGGAAAGATGTCTCGGACATGGCAAACTTCTGGAGCCAGCACCCAGCATAGCATTTGGAAATGTGTTACATTTAAGTAATCATTGAAAGATGAAGTATTGAATAAATTAAAAATGGCTGAGCTGAGGATATACAATAGTAACATCAGGTCTTCCTGCTTCTGTTAGAACTTATACCTCCTGTACAACTATTATATATAAATAAAAAAAAGTGTAAATACAATTTTAAAAAGAACTTGTACTTCCTGATTACCTTCCCGGTATTTTCTACACCATTTTGTATCCAATGATAAAATTAAATAATTAACTAGTCAATAGGTGAACGTTTAGAGAAAGTAATCAGACCCTGAATGTAATGTGAGCATATTGTAAAGTGCCGTTTGTCTTTTTTATGTATTTCTTTGTATTGTTTCCTTGCTTCCCTTGTTTAATGTTACTTTTTTAACTTCTAGACAAAGGTGGTGTGATGGTTAATATTGGGTGTCAACTTGACTACATTGAAGGGTGTCAAGATGGCTGATGAAGTCCTGTTTTCAGATATGTTTGTGAGGGTGTCGCCAGAGGAGATTGACATGTGAGTCAGAGGACTGGGAGGAAAACCCACCCTCATTGTGGATGAACCTCTCTGAGTGGTCAAAAATTGTGAAGACATTTGTGTCCCATGTGAATGCTTACCAAAGGGTGACCTTGGCAGAGGGGTATTTTAATAATCAAATGGATAGGATGACCCTTTCCATGGACACCACTCAGCCTGTTTCCCAAGCCACCCCTGTCATTGCTCAATGAGCTCATGAACAAAGTGGCGATGGTGGCAGGGACGGAGGTTACTCACAGACTCAGCAACATGGACTTCCACTCACCAAGGCTGACCATGCTATAGCCACTGCTGGGTGCTCAATCTGCCAGCAGCAGAGACCAACACTGAGCCTTCAATATAGCACCATTCCTCAGGGTGATCAGCCAGCTATGTGGTGGCAGGTTGATTACACTTGACCATTTTCATCATGGAAGGGGCAGTGGTTTATCCTTACTGGAATAGACACTTAATCTGGATATGAATTTGCCTTTTCTGCACATAACGCTTCTGCCTAGACTATCGTCTGTGGACTCAGAAAATGCTTTATCTACCACAACGGTATTCCACATAGCATTGTTTCTGACCAAGGAACTCACTTCACAGCCAAAAATGTGTGGCAATGGGCTCATGCTCATGGCATTCACTGGTCTTACCATGTGCGCCATCATCCTGAAGCAACTGACTTGAAAGAATGGTGAAAAGGCCTTTTGAAGTCACAATTACAATACCAACTAGGTGACAATACTTTGCAGGGCCAGGGCAAAGTTCTCTAAAAGACTATATATGCTCTGAATCTGTGTCCAATAATGGCGCTATTTCTCCCATAGCCAGGATTCACTGGTCCAGGAACCAAGGGGTAGAAGTGGAAGTGGTACCACTCACCATCATCCAGTAGCAAAATTTTTACTTCCTGTTTCTGCAACATTATGTTCTGCTGCCCTAGAGGTCTTAGTTCCAGAGAGAGGAATGCTGCTACCAGGAGACACAATGATTCCATTGCACTGGAAATTAAGATTGTCACTGACCATGGTGTATATGTGCCACATTTTCTTAATCCAGTCTATCATTGATGGACATTTGGATTGGTTCCAAGTCTTTGTTATTGTGAATAGTGCTGCAATAAACATACATGTACACATGTCTTTATAGTAGCATGATTTATAATCCTTTGGATATATACCCAGTAATGGGATTGCTGGGTCAAATGGTATTTCTAGTTCTGTATCCTTGAAGAATTGCCACACTGTCTTCCACAATGGTTGAACTAATTTACATACACACCATAGAATACTATACAGCCATAAGAAAGGATGAGTTCATGTCCTTTGCAGGGACATGGACGTAACTGGAAACCATCATTCTCAGCAAACTGTCACAAAGACAGAAAACCAAACACCACATGTTCTCCCTCATAGGTGAGGACTGAACAATGAGAACACTTGAACATAGGGTGGGGAACATCACACACCAGGAAGTGAGAGATTGGGGGAAAGATAGCATTAGGAGAAATATCTAATGTAAATGATGAGTTGATGGGTGCAGTAAACCAACATGGCACATGTATACCAATGTATTAAACCTGCACGTTGTGCACATGTACCCTAGAACTTAAAGTATAATAAAAAATAAATAAAAGAATATCTTGGGGACTTGAGAATAGTGTTATAACATGAAACAATGCTGAAGGGCCTTCTAAGTCAAAGAGTAATTTTGAACCTTATCCGAAATGGCAATTGTAAGCCATTAAAAAGCTGAATGTGAGAGCTGATTGTTAACAGAAAATCTGTGAGCCAGTTGTTAAACACAGCCATTATTAAAATTAAATTATATAAATTTGCAATTAAACAAATTAAAATGAAAGGTAATAAATACCAACCCCCCCACCACCAGAGTAAAAAAAAAAACATTGTTACTGACCACTTTGAGCTCCTCATACCTCTAAGTCAACAGGCTAAGAAGGGATTTACAGTGCTGACTGGGATGATTGACCCAAACTATCAAGATGAAATCAAACTATTACTTCACAGTGGAGATAAGGAAGAGTATGTCTGGAATACAGGTGATGCCTTAGGACATCTCTTGGTATTACCCTGCCCTGTAATTAAGGTCAATGGGAAACTATGGCAACACAATCCAGGCAGAGCTACAAATTGCCCAGATCCTTTAGGAATGAAGGTTTGGGTCACTCCACCAGGTACAAAACCACAACCAGCTGAGGTGCTTGCTGAAGACAAAGGGAATACAGAATGGGTAGTAGAAGGAAGTCATTATCAATATCAGCTATGGCCATGTGAGCAGTTACAGACATGAGGACTGTAATTATCATGAGTATTTCCTCCTTATTTTCATAAGAATACATTGGTGTGGCTGGGCACGGTGGCTCACTCCTGTAATCCTAGCACTTAAGGAGGCTGAGGCAGGCAGATCACAAGGTCAGGAGTTTGAGACCAGCCTGGCCAATATGGTGAAAGCCTATCTCTATTAAAAATACAGAAAAAAAATTAACCGGATGTGGTAGTGGGCACCTATAGTCCCAGTTACTCAGGAGACTGAGGCAGAAGAATCGCTTGAACCCATGAGGCAGAGGTTGCAGTGAGCTGAGATCATGCCACTGCACTCCAACCTGGGCAATAGAGTGAGACTCCATCTCAAAAAAAAAAAAAAAAAGAATACATTTGTGCACATATACACCTGTATTAAGCAAATAACTTTGCTTTATTTCATTTCTCATTTATCATGTAACATAAGGTTTATTGAGTATATATTAGCATTTAAATATTGTTAATTTTATGTAACAGTATTTAAGGACTATCAAGTTTTTGGTTGTATGAAGGATAGTTGTATTATGTTAGGTAGGATTATAACTTTGTTATTGGCTTTATTTGGAGATTAAGAATGATTTAAGGAGATGTCTATGGGTGCCAAGTTGACAAAGGGTGGGTGGACTAGTAATTGTTAATATTAGATTTCAACTTGGCTGCACTGAGGGATACCTAGATGGCTGATGAAACATTGTTCCTGGATGCATCTCTAAAGGTGTTGCTAGAGGAGATTGACATTTGAGTTGGTGGACTAGGAGAGGAAGGCCTGCTCTCAGTGTGGGTGGACACCATCCAATTGGTTGCCAGTGCAGTGTCAATGAAAATAGTCAAACTGTAGAATATTTGAAGAGATTTATTCTGAGCCAAATATGAGTGACCATGGCCCATGACACAGCCCACAGGAGGCCCTAAGAACATGTGTCCAGCTTGGTTTTATACATCTTAAGGAGGATTGATGTCTCACATCAATCAAATACATTTAAGAAATACATTGGTTTGGTGCAGAAAGGTGGGAAAACTCAAAGCGGCAGGGGATATGAGGGGGGTGCTTACAGGCTATAGGTAAATTTAAATATTTCCTGGCTGTTGGTTGAGTTTGCCTACCTGGCAAGATAGAAAGGAAATGCAGGTTAAGATAAAAGATTGTGGAGACCAAGGTTCTTTTGAAGTCTTATAGTGGCTGCCATTAGAGACAATAAATGGCAAGTGTTTTCTATTCAGACCTTTAAAAGGTGCTAGATTCTTAATAAATCTCCTCAGGATTGGGAGGGCCTGGAAGAAAAAGATCTAGCTGTGTTAATAGAGAGTCTTTACAGATGCGAGTTTTCCCCGACAAACTGGGGGGTCATTTCAAAATATGGCAAAGAAACATGTTTTGGGGTAAAACATTTTGACTTTCTTCTTTGTCACATAATGTTATGCCAGAGTCAGATTGGAAAGTAAGTCACGATATATAGGGTTAAATAAAACCTATCTGATGAGAATTTATGGTTTGTAGGGCATGACTCCCCAGACCTCTTTAGATAGAAATTTGGGCAAGATAAAAAAAAAAATCAGAGTATAGTCCTCAGTGGCTAGAACAAGGCAGGTAGAAGAAGCGGGATATGTTTGCTCGCTGAGTTTTCTTGTTCTCTCTCTTCCTTTGCTGGACACTTTGCTGCTTCTCCTCCTGCCCTTGGAAATCAGATTCCAGGTTCTTCAGCCTTTGAACTTTTGCACTATCAGTCTTGTAGGGGCTCTCGGGCCTTCAGCTGTGGATTGAAGGCTGCACTGTCAGCTTCCCTGGTTTTGAGGCTTTCAGACTTAGACTGTTCCACTACTGGCTTCTCTCTTTCCCCAGTCTGCAGATGGCCTGCCGTGGGACTTCAGCTTGTAATCATGTGAGCCAATTCTCCCTGCTAAACTCCCTGTTATGTATACATATATCCTATTGGTTCTGTCCCTCTGGAGAACCCTGACTAATACCCTGAGGTGGTTTGAGGCTTTCCCTGGATGGCAAAAGTCATCACCATCTTCCACTCACTGGATCACTTACCAATGCACTGTGCAGAAAATTGTGGTTTTCTGAATATGTCATGTTTCTTGGTACAGATTATGGGAGTTTTTCTGGATTCTACAATGTATAATACCACCGTATTTCATGGCAATACAATTTTAAAAAAAGAAGTCAGGGAAAAGAAAAACTTGCTTAATTGTATATTTTTAAAGACATTTTGAGGTGTGCAGGTGAAAAAAACAAAAACTTCTGCACAAACACATGTCTAGTAAGAACCTAGGAGGCCCGTAAAAGAAGTGACACACAATGAGACTCCATCTGCAATTAACATGCTGAGGTCATTTTCTGAATAATGTATTTTTTACAAGGATTTTGTTGACATTTAAGATAAATGAGGTTATTGGGATCTTCTTTTGGGAATAAATTATCCTGGATTGCATGGTCACAGCGTAGAAGCAGCATACTTAGCTCGGTTTTGTTTTTATTCTCCTCTCTTGAACTTTGTTCTGAGGGAATTCTGAAGTTGCTCTTGACAGTTAAACTTTTTTTTTTTTGCACAAGGGAATAAACCCAAGTACAGCCTTTGGGGCAAATAGTGGACTTTTTGTTCTCCCATTGAAAGCCTCCGGGATTGGTGGCTGATCAATCACTCCTGGTCTGAACCACAGACAAAAGCCCTTCTGATTGGCTGTCACTGGGTCAGGTTCCCACCCTGCCTTATCTCTGTCGCACCCTTGTAGGCTAACAATAAGACTGGGTGTAGGGCGTGTTAGTTTAGAGAGATAGTGTGGCTTAGACTGAGTCTTTGCCTGGTACCTGTTAAGGTCTGTATTTTACTCTAGTGATGTCAAGTGAGACAAGAGCTGGAAAAGCACTTTTCGAAGACAAAAGTTCTACATATGGTGGAGGATATAGCAAACAAGAATGAATGCTGTCTATCGATAGGACTAGTGTGATTTTAGAAACTCGTATGCTATAAGCTGAAGAATTTGAGGAAATCCTTTTTCAGGCTACTTTAATTGATGTCTTTGTAAACATAACTTTTACACGATGAGCATTCAAAAAGTGTGGGTTACTGCATCTATGAATGGAGCTATATTAAGGTAAAAGGTTCACCTGGCTTACAAAATGATAGGGAAGAGTAGTTAGCTGATAAATGTGTAACTTTTGCATTTGCTAACAAAGGATGCAGACTCCAAAAAGAGCACATTTGAGATGTGCCCCAACTACTGTATTTAAAAGGAGAGGAAATCAAAATTCAAGAGGTTGAGAAACTTGTTTAATGCTACCTAGAAACTTTATGGCAGAACCATGTTATAAACTCAGATCTTCGAACTCCTAGTTGCCATGAAAGGAGTACCAGCCCAGTTATCTGAGACCTGGATTCAAGTCCTGGCTGTACAACTTGTAGTGTGTCACAAAAGCTTTCTAATCCTACATTACAGAAATAAGTAATCTACTTTGTCTGCTTCCCAGGGTGACTATAAGGATAATATATACCAAAGTATTTTGCCAAGAGTTATGTAAGTGCAGAGTTATGTTGCTTAATTCAAAGTATAATCATTTGATATCACCTATTTGATAAGGTCAACTCTGTAAGTCATAAAATGATGGCAATGAAAACCTGTTTTGTCATTTTCTTTTACCCCTTAGAGTCTGGCAATAGTACTGGCAGATGCTGTGTATAATAAAGCTGATTTATCAAAGAGTGTAATTTGTGAAATTCAAATGTACTTGTGATGACAGTTTGCTTTAAAAATCTTGCTTTCAAAGAATATATGCAAATAGACCATAATCCAAAATTAATGTTCTTCATTAATGTTTTTCATGTCATGGATAATTACTTTCCTTTTAAAATGATAAAGGAGGTAAATAATTTCTTGCTTGACAGAAAATATTCTGCATTTACCAAATCACAAATTTTGCCCTGATTTCAGGTCCAGACTCAAATCAGCGTAAATTTTCCAGGACTTTACCACATGCATCATTGATATCTACTCTAGTTACTTGTAAACCCACCATAAGTTTATTGAAAAACTACTGTAGAGTAATCCTTGTCCTTTTCAAACATTTAGATAGACAACATTCACCATGCCACTCTTTTCACAGGCTTGGCAATGATATGCTTTAGAATTGTAAGTATTAACATACAGAGGTTTATTGAGTTGAAATTCATATGATGTGAAATCAGCCATTTTAAAGTGTACAATTCAGTGGCATTAAGTTCATCACAATGTTATGCAACCATATGTCTATCATTTCAAAACATTTTCATCTCCCCAAAAGAAATCCATTACCCATTACACGGTCACTCTCCAATCTACTTTCTACCACCCCCCTGGAAATTACCTGTCTCTTCTCTATCTCCATGGATTTACCTATATGATCCCATTTTATTGGCTTATATTGCTATGTCTAGCAATTTCTTCTTTAACTTCATACTGGTTCTGAGAAAGATGGTCAGTTTGTATTTTCATTTCTGGCTACAAAATGGAAGTAGAATTAAAGAGATGGTAACTTACTTGCCACAGGCCACTCAGAGAGGCATTAGCTGACAGTCCCAGAAATATAATAGACCATGACAGATTACCTGTATACTCACCAAGGAGAGGATTACAGGTTAGCATCTGTCTCCTTATTCAGACTAGCCAGTATCAGAATGTGTTACTGAGTTCCTAGCTTGAATAGGATGGGTGACAATGTTCATTCATTCATTCATTCATTCAACAAAGAATGAGTGCCTAGAATGTGTAAGTTCCTAGGCTATATATTACGAATGATTGTCGTGTGCATTGCAAATCACACTTCCTAAAGGCAGATAGTTTTACAAGCACTCGTTCTTGTGAACCATGATATGTTAAACAAGTATGTTCTTAGGGATCCTTTAATTCAGACACACACACAAACACACACACACACACACTTGTTTGTTAACATTTGAAAACCACGATCTTTTAGCTGGACTAGCGGTTTTCTTCCCTAAAAAGGCTTTGTGAATGTCTAGTAACACAACCTGAGTGTACACGGAGAACTCATTTCTTGTTCTTTCTGACCATAGATGGGTGCTCCTTAATGCCTGATTTAGTTGTTGATTGGACTAGTCAACCTATTTAGGTACTATTTAAAAGCCTCTTCATCAAGAGATCTGCAAATGTGGGTTTATAGAACTTCACCGTTGTCTCCGACTGAAACAGGGCCCTTGATGCCGTGATGTCTAGCCTCTTCTGTATGCGTCACGCGTGCGTGGGCATAAGATGTGATGTAAACAGAATGCTAGGTTTCAAAGTGAGGAAAATGGGAGGACCTGGGCAGACCATTGGTGATGCTGTAAAAAATCATTTTTGGCATGAATTTGAGTTTAATTTAACCCATTCTTTGTTAAAAGAAATCAAATTATTCAAGGAACTAGGACCTGGGAGCCTCCGCCTCTCCCTTCAATATCATGGTCAGTCTGGGCCTTCATGATAAGAAGTTTCAGGTTATTCTATTGAAATGCAAGGGACCAAAGAGTGTTTGTTATCTGTTGCCTTTCAAAGGCCTCTAAGCAGTGAAATACTATCTGAGAGAAAGAGACACAAGACCAGACTAGCAGGTGTTGATCCAAAAAGAGGTGAAAACATTCTCAGCACAAACTTACAGCCAGTGTAAATTTATTTTTGTGCCTCCAGGTAGGGAATGCCTAACAAATAGAATATTATCTACTTTTTAGTCTTATGGAAGATGTTTAAGAATTTTATGGTACACATGCTCAAAGAAACAATTACTTATCATACTATTGAATTCTGTCATATAGCAGAGGAAAGATAACGGCAAGGTTAATATCAAAATTAATAATTTGTAAGTTAAGAAATTTTCACTTTTGAAGAAATTTGCTGCTATGTGGTTCTTCACGGAGTCTTTTATTGTTGAGCCATTTCCTGTCCTTTGGACAAAAAGGTTCACATTCTTTTTGGTGTGCCAGGGGAAAGACTCCTGTTTGACCTTGCAAAGGATTAAAGGAAAAGATTTGGTAGCTGTTCTTGTTTGCTGTATTTTCCACTGAGCCATGGTGACCATATCAAGATTTTGCTTCAGACGTGATTAGTTTTCCCCAAAGGGTTCTAAGCTTTGAAAACATTTGCATTATGCACAGAAAAATATTTCTCTAAAGGAATTCTACCTATCCATTCCTCACTGATAATCCATATCCTCCTTCTCTTTCAA
Source organism: Colobus angolensis palliatus (assembly GCF_000951035.1). Lineage (NCBI taxonomy): Eukaryota > Metazoa > Chordata > Mammalia > Primates > Cercopithecidae > Colobus > Colobus angolensis. The sequence goes on from NW_012115055.1 coordinate 51,315, forward strand.
AATTAAAAAAAAAAAAATCTGTTTTCTTCTGGAAGCCTACACAATTTAACTTAATGTACTGTGTAGTCTTATACAATGCCACATTGAATTCATTTGTGTGACATGAATTCCTGATCTTGATGGTAACTTCTTTGGAGAATATTGTTTCAACTTTTCTGATCACACAGTTGGCTGCTTAGAATGAAGAATGTCCTTCCCGAAAGCTGGGGTAAAGGAGGGATCTGATCATGCAGGGAGTGCTCACTGAGTGTTGACTGGCTCACCTCTAGGCTGATGTATTTTCGTTTACAACATGTGTGGCAATGATTTTTTTTTAAGTCATTAAAGTGATGATTTTTTTTCAAAGTCATTAAAGGAGGCAGAGAGAAGGAAAAAGATGTGGAGAAAGAGAAGGAGAAAGGGAGAGAAGAAGAGAGTAGGAGAGAGAGAAGGAGGAAGAGGAAAGGAAGAAGAGGAGGATGAGAGAGGAAGGGGAAGAGGAAGAGAGGAAGGGGAGGAGGAGAGGAAGAGGAGGGTGAAAGATTATCTTTACACATTAGCCCCTGTGCTGCCCTATGGAAATATTCGATCACCTTACACTTTGATGTGAGAACAATAACTGATCACAACCGATCCAACTACAGTGAGAAGGAAGGGTGGTGGGTTTATCTACACATGACTTCATTAAAGCATTACAGTCTACAGAAGCCCTGGAATCTTGAATGATAAGTAAAAGAAAGTAAATAAAGAAAGGGGAAAAGATGTCAAATAGATCCCATTGCCTCAGCACCGAGGGACTGAAAATACCTCTCTAATACCACAGGTCCCCAACCCTACAGTCAGTTCCCTGAGTTGTTTGGCATTTTTCAATCTCTTTTATTTTTCACGATTCCTTCAGCTAAAGAGTCTTTGTATAAGCCCGTCTGAATTGCTCTGACCCTTTCTCTTTAGTTAAATTCATTTCAGTTAATTCACTTAATAAACATTCATGGAGTTTTGAACTTGATGACAGACACAGTTTCAGGCCCTAAGGATAATGTGACAAAGGAGACAGCAGGATCTGCTTTTGTGGGACTTAAATCCCAGTCAGCAGGAACAGACGATAAATACAATATATGTGTGACTGTTTGTCTGCTTAACTACTGTCTTCAAATTTTAGCTTGAGCCTCAGCTTCCTCTGGGAGGTCTTCCTTGAAAATTGCTTCCAAATGCTAGATGTCAAATTCTTCCATTAAAAGTTCCTGTATTATAATTTTACATATGTTTGTGTGATTATTTGATTAATGCCTGTATCCTCCACTGCCTATGGAACTGCATGAGGACAATGATTTTGTCCTTGTTCCCACCAGATTCCCAGCATTACTTACTGGCACATTGTAAGCACTCAATAAATACTTTTTGAATGAATATATGTGCAAGTGGGAAGGTACACAAAGAGCATACATCCAGACATTTAATAGAATTTCCAGACTGGCTTTAAACTTCCAGGGAGAAGCAGTATATAAGACACTTTTCCCAAATACCCTAATCAACTACAAATATAGCTGACATTAGTAGAAATTCAAGTGAAACAAAATGAAGGAGGCAGGGTAGGCAGTTGGGAAGCACTGACAGGTCAGCGGTACACTTAAGAGGAGAAAAAGATAGCTGTTAAGGGAGGTGGAGATTTCCAAAACTAAGTCATCCCCCACCTGGTTACGAAGATCCAGCCAGATCATTAGCAATTCTCTCCGGGACTTGGGCAGATTCCTTCTTTGGAATTGCTAGAACAGCTTTGAAAATGATTTTCCAATGAATTTGATACATAAAAGTGGCCCTGATTCACTTTACCTCATAATTCAACAGCATCCCCAAATCCTATTGCCTTGAGAGGTCGAATCTGTTTTCAAATGGGACTACCTTAAACACATAGAAACTTAGATTCTGTTTGGAATTTGGACTCACTTCTCTACCTTATTTGGAGCACAAAGTCAGTGCAAGTTTATAGTAGTGGCATTTTATGTCCCCTTAGCAAACTGCTGTGGGGAACTCTTGAGGAAGTGGTGGTTAGCAGTGGAATGATAATACATATTATGTCAACTGACTTCTGCTGTAGTAATATTTGTAATGCGGGGTAGAGTATAATATCTGTGAAGATTTTTACCACACATATACTTTGTTTTTAAAAAATAATACTGGAAACCTTACTTTTTAAAAGCTTAACTAATTCTATACCTCCCAACTATGCTTCTGACCATAATGATCCTCTTCCCCTACTCAGTAAAAGGAGAATGGAACAACATTTGTTACATGCAATTATGTGCTGAGAGATAAATACTGTTTCCATTTTGTGTTGGAGACACTTATACATGAAATGGACTTAGAGAGTCTAAGAAACTTGCCTAAAGAGATAGCAATCAATATCAGCTAAGTTGTAAGTAAACCCTAGATAATCTGAGTTTTTTCACAGTAAGGTGGCATCTCTAAAATCTTACTGTATATAAATTGTTGCAGGCATTGTGTCTTGAATAACTAATGATTTTTGTCATTTTTTATAGTTAGTCAATAACTATATTAGACAATATAGTCTATATGTCAATAATAATTAGACAATAACTGGGTACTTTCAACAAGAAAGATGTAAGGATTCTTCTTGTTGTTTGTTTTTATGACTATGCTGAATTTGGGATTTTCTTTTTATAAAATTATTTTTGTAATTATACAGATAAAAGACCATATGATAAAATGACAAAGACATGAAGATGCTTTAAAATTAAAAGAAGTCTATTGTTATTAGTACTGTACTTTAGGTTTAGATAATATAAGAGTACCAACAGAAAAATAAAAACATACTGGAAATTCAATATAAAGTGTTATTGTTTTTGTTGTTATTCTCTATTGTTTATCTAAGAGAAGATACCTCAGGCTTCACAAATCTGGGGTTTTCTGGAGATATCAACAATCATCCCCCAAAATAACCATGTGAGGTGATGAATATGTTAATTTGCTTTACGTAATTATTGCACTATATATAAATGAACATTAAATTGTGTGCCATGCATCTATACAATTTTCACTTGTCAACTAGCAATAAATTTTAAAAAAGACCTTTCTTCAGATATTATTAGTGAGGTGGTCCCTCCTCATGAGTCTTAAGGAAAATTAAGGACGAAACAAGCAAATATAACAACATTTTCAACAGAAACCTGAGAGTGTGGTTCATATGCCCCCAAATCTCTCTATAATTCTAGGCAAGTACTTTCTTTCCAGTTATGTCTCTTTAAACTTTATGTTTAATAAGGAAAATTTATCTTTTTTTTCCTCTTGCTTGACTTTTTTTTTTTTTTTTTTGGTTTTAGCTGTTTTAAATAATGCCAGACAATTAGGTTTGTTCTAGTAGTCACTTGATTCAATAGCCGTGATAGTGAATTAAATAAAGAACAGTGTAGGTAAAAGAACTTACAAAAATGTCAAATTTATTAGATTGGACAAATCACTGATCTACATTTCAAGCCCTGAAGGTTAAATTAAAGTTGTACTCTGGTGTGAGGTCATGAAACTCTCAAGTTACACGTGTAAGAGACTTTTTTTTCCCCCAACAAGTAAACAAAAACATTTTTTCTCACCTTGGTTAGGGTAAGATTTTGTTTCTGTTATTAATACTAAGCTATTTCTATTATATATAAAATATATAATATTAATACAGTATATAATATTTCTATAATAACTTAGGTACCTTTGACTTAATGAAAGATTCGGAAATAAAACTTACTTTGGATTTATTTTTGCCTGACACGAATCGTTTCTTATTTTTTCCTGTCGTTAGAATTCACTTCATGAAATGTGTTGGCCTCTTATGTCTGAGGAGGCCTGTGTTAAAATGGAACCAAACATGCTGTGTATTGATATGCTCCAAATATTGGTTCCCAGGTACACACAGGTACTCAGCCTCGCTCCACAAGACTGTTAATTTCGCTAGTTGAGGGAATTTTAATCTCTGAGATCGACCTCTTTCAGAAACAAAGGGGGAGGGGGATAGAGAAAGAAAAAGTACACACCTGCAACCTATTTCTTTTTGAAGCAAAGCCTTTGAGCAGATGGAAGATGAGATAGAGAAAACAGGCCAATTGCCAAAAGAGATTTGTTTACAATACAGGCAAGTTCCCTCAGAAGTTGATAGGGAGATGTTGTCATGGAAATGAAGGGAAATATTGCTGCAGGGTTTCACAGAACAAATTCCTACTACAAATATACCTGGATTTAAAGGTGATGGAGACGGGAAGGGGGGCCAAGAGCTTCCTGAAAAAGTTTTAAGTAATGCTTTTCTGTATGTCTTTTTGGTGTTCCTTAGAACCTGAGAATTCCTTGCCTTGTGGTATGCAAAATAGGCAATCAAAATAAATGTTGCCGTTTTTTTCTGTATTACATGGAATTCCTAACAAAAATAAGAGAATTAGTGTTCAAGTGAGAAGTCAACAGTACATGATGTATCTCAACTCTGGAACATTGACTATTGTTTAAAAGACTTCTGAGAAGTACACTATTATTATTAAAAACGAACCAAAAAGACGTTTTTTTCACCCAGACTGCAGTAAAACAGGTAAAGTGCCTACACCTTAAGGTGTTACAATACACTGTTTTCAGTGTACAAATATCCACTTTTAACAAATTAAATAGAATCTATTCCCCCGCCATGCCCTCCACAAAAACAAAAACAACCCCACAATTTGTAATTTATTGCCTGCTTCAAAATCTAGTCTTGGCTTCAATTTTGACCACTATGACTTTCTACTGTTTTTAAAAGAAAATCTTTCACAAATTAGTTTGTTGAAATATGAATTGTTTTGTGGACAAAAGTTAGTCCTGCAAATCTTCAGCTTTACAAATTCCTTATTAGGAAGTGCTTAGTAAGCTCTTTTCTTGCTTTTCTCCTTTCTCCTACAGTTCCAGCAGAGGATGATGTCGTTTTTCCCTTTTCCTGTTCCACCTCCCACCCTTTTATCCCACTAAGTTTCTTGTTAGGCTTTAATTGAACAAAGCAACACCTGTGTTTCTTTACTGGCCTTCAAATTACTATTTCCAATCCATTTCTTCAGCTGCCTACAGGCTTGTTTTCATTAACAACAGATAATTAGCAACTTCACACAGATTGAGGAAAAACAATCTAGAAGCCTATAGAAGCTTCTGCTGCCTATTGCTCATATTAAATTAAGTGTAGATGCTAATGATCAAGACTTGACATTGTTTATTAGATATCGTAGCACAGGGTTATTAAAAAAAAAAGCAACAAGGAACTAAGTTAGGGAATCGGATTTCTCTTGTTGGCTCTGGCATTAACTAGCTGGATAACTCAGACAACTGGCCTAACCTACTCCAGTTTTACATTTCTTAACTCCCCCAATCACATGTTGGAATGGTTAATACCTTTAGTCCTTTGTAATGTTATTATTTTGTAAGAATTATATTGAATTCATATAATCATTTCCTATTTGCAATATGGCACATAAACTTCTAGAAACTGTAAAACAATCATTATATCTTTTTTTCCTTTCTCATTCCTGTTCCCTTTATCATCTCCACACTCACACCAGCATCCTCCCCTTCTTACTCACATGTTGTCTCTCCATATGATACAAAAGAAACCAGTCAACGCTGTCTGAACAATATTATGCCATCTGGTAGGATTTCCGTGCCGCTCACTTCTCTATTGCTATAATTCTCCTCAGATATACTTGGGAGGATTCTCCCTAGACATCATCTTCAAAAGCTGCATATTCAGATTTACCTCTAAAGTTTTACCTGGGCTTCTCACCTTCATTATTCATTAAGACCACTAGAAGATGTGAAGACTTAAGCAAAGGAACCAAAAGAGACGAGAGGATACTTCCTTAGAGATGTTCAGTATTTCAGCTTGGGCAGGGGGAGAGTCAGTTTTAAATATTGACTGTGTCTCTTAAAAGCTGTATGACCTGGCACCAGGTCATTCTAAAACACAGGTCCTCATTCTAAAACACAGGTCCTCGTTCTAAAACACAGGTCCCCATTCTAAAACACAGGGGACATAAATAGTACTTGCCTAGCTTGGCTGTTTAAATTAGTTAATATATGGATAGTGTTTATAGCAGTGTCTGGCAAAAAACAAAATGTCACCTAGTGTTAGCTTAATTACTGGGGAAGGAAAGATTCTCAGAGATCCATAGATACTTTTTCTGATAATTTTTAACTTATTTCCAATGTTGCTAGATCTTTTCCTACTTTTTAATATTTTTGAACTTTGTTAATCATTATTTGTTTTCCTCACTTCTTTGTTTATTTTACCTCCAGATTATACATTTCATACTCTACCTAAATCAATCTTAATTCAAAGGGAAACACTTACCCATTCTTTTACTATCATAGGTTTCTGAAAAGAGAGGGAAAGTAATTAGCTCATCTTACTTCAAGGAAATATATTGCCCACTTAAAGGCAATTAGTAGTTCTGTGGTTCAGGAAAACAGGATATTGATTTTTTTTGTTTGTTTTATCCAGTGGAGTAGTTGACATGTTTATGTATTTATCCTGCATTGCATAAACTTGGAAAGGGGGACCCAGTTTTATAAGTCAGGCCTTGTTTGAGTGTAACGGAACATTATACACCTAGTAGGAACTCAGGACATGTTTGTTAATGGTTTTTCTTGTCTTAAAATAAAGGATTCTGAAACATGTTCCAAGTAAGATTGATGATTTTTAAAAGCAGTAGCAAGAGGAAAGGTGGAGGATGAGAAGCTGTTTCCAACCCCGTTTTCTTCTGAATCCTCTCTCTTGGGTTCCCGTTAGAGGTTAGAGATGGGCTTTATTACTGCTTCTACTCTCAGTTGATGGTGTCAGTAATTTACAGATGGGCCCACTGATTTTTAAAAAAGAAAATTCAAGAAGGCCTTGACCTCTTTGCAATACCTACATTTAAAAAGAAATAACTATCCCATATTTTGGAAGAATAACATATTAGTTCTTTAACACAGTCTAAGATAATGTGTTGGGACAGCCTTGAACTTCATTCTCTATACCTTAATTTCCTCATCTGTAAAATACTAATAATAGCACTATCATATTTATGAAGAATTAACTGTGATTGTCGGCCAATGATAATAATGCTTGTTATAAAGTAAGGGCTGACAAAATGTAGCTCTGCCGATTATTCTCTTCTATATGATATTCTGCAGCTATGGTTTGTGGGTGCAAGAGGTAGTTACTTATCCCCTCCTTGGAATCTTTCTGTAGAATGACCATCATGACCCCATTATTCATTTCTTTTGGATGCTTGGCCTCTTGGTTACAAGTATGTACATTATGGCTCTCTTCTTGCCTGGAACTGGAAGTGAGAAACTGGCTCGAATTAAGATCTGTGAATTATCTTATTTTCTTGGTAAAGTGGGATTGATTTTATTCCAAATAATATTTGTTTGTTTTCTAAAGGAGGAAACTTCTGGCCTCAGTTTCCTTAGATAGTTTCGAATCTTGCTTGGTGTTTTTAATCACTGAAGAGAGATTGAACTCATTTCTCTGGAATAGATTTCAGTTTATATTCTGAAGTTTTAATTTCATTTGGAAGCCGGAGGCTGAATGATGATCTCTTTATAGTAAGTGTATTGGCAGGGGAAGCTGGCTGCTACTGTAACCCCCAAACCTCAGTGGCTTATCACGCTGACTTTTGTTTTTTGCTTTTAACACAGTTGGGTGAAAATGAGGATGGCAGTTCTGCCACTATCCAGTGCCGCTGCCACCCTCTCAGTCCACAGAGTCCTGCACTGGACTTTTTGCATGTGATTAGCAGATGCAGGAAGAAGACAGTATGCCAGGCGCAGGGCCAGCTTTCTAGGCCACACTGGACAGAACATGTACCTCTTCTGCCCATGGTCCTTGGTACAGAGCTCATCACAGGGCAGCACCTAACTGCAAGCAAGGCTGGGAAATGGAGGCCAGTAACATGCTCAGAAAGACAAAGGAAATGACTGGTGAACAACTAGTTACTGCCAAAGCACGAGAGTTAGTTCAACCAATTTTTATATTATGGAACGTTCTGAGATAGAATACATGCACATATGTGGAAGTTACAAGAATAGCAACATGAGTACTCAGTTTGAGAAATAATATATTACCAATGCAGTTGATGTCTTCTGTTATACATGCCTCTTCGCCTCTGCTTGCATCTCTTTCTGTGTTGCTCAGGAGCAAACACTGTTTTATTAGCTTTTTGGTTATCATCTCATGACAGATATATTTATGCCCATAGGTTAACATTTTTTGTTATTTTTGGCCTTTATACAAATGGTATCTATTGTATGTATTCTTTGGTGAGTTTTTTTCACTCATCTTTGTAATTCTGAAATTCGTTCATGTTGATGTGTGTAGCTGTAACTCATCCATTTTTACTGCTGTGTGGTATTCCATTTGTTGGAATAACCACAATAGAGTTATTCAGCTTCCTGGGCATTTGCGTTACTTTCAGGACTTTTTCTTTTTGCACGCAATGCTGCTATGAATATTCCTGTACATATCTCTTCATATACATTTGTAAATTACTGTAAAGTATGAATCTTGCTGCTATACCAATATACCACTCTATTAAAATTGTATGCAGTAGTATGTCTTTTTTAAGGAAAAGTTAATAATTTAGATTTCCATTCACTCTTCCTAGGTTGGTGTGAGTGTGTTGTTATTGAGTGGTGCCTTCATGGAGTGTGAACTAAATCAGACTAGAATATTTTAACTCCATAGATCCACCATACTTCTTTGATTTTTTAAGAAAATTTAAAAAATGAATCCCTGAAGTCATAGTTGTACTTCTATTAGCTATCTCACTCTGTGCAATGTGGCTAAGTTATTTTGGTGTGGGGTTCTATATTATGTTCACGGCATATCACTTTTCTGATGTGTAGAGTTCTGTGACAGAGCTAGACTGATGTCGGAGATAAGAGAGTCCTCCAAATTATTTTTTCTCCCCACTGACTAGTTAAGCGAATTTCCAACTTCCTAGCCTTATTCTTGTAATTTAAGGCTTTATTTTCTTTTAAAAAGCAAATTGTCCTTCTGACAATACATAAAGAATAAGCAAACTAATCATTTAAGAAAAGCAGAAATCATCTTAATTCCAGAATCAGAAAAAATTGTGTCCAAGACTCACAAATGGAGATAATTTGATGGGAAAAATAATGTTTTTAGTGGCATCATCATAGCAAATGACAGGGTGACTTTCACAGGCCTGTTTGTGATGGTGCCGCCTACCCAGGCAGATGGCACCACCCGATGTGATGCTGAGTCACAGCTGTCTCTCAGTGGGATGAATCGATGAGTTTCACATTAGAATAACCTTCCTACAGCCCAGAAGAAGGGCAGTGTTTTTCATAATAAGAAAAAGAAACAGTGAAAAATTAGGTTCCTAAATAAGAGTCATGGAGGAAAAACACCTATTACTGTAGCACAGCCTGATGAAGTTTTGGCACATGGCTCATTCCTCCAACACTGATCTGGTCATTCAACATAAATTTCTGGTTTCTTGCTCAGATGACTCAGAGTCACATATACCTAGAATTTGCCTTCATGGGGAATTCCTTTCAAGGTTTACAGGCCTAACGTATCTGGGACAGGCAGCGGGGAAGACTGACATTTTAAACCTCATGTTTATTAAATCATATGTTTGAAAAAAAGTCCTGCAATTTTAAACCACATGATAGTGGAGGAAATTTATTTTTCATTTATAAAATTGTGTTATTGTAACAATTTTTCTTTGAAAGGAGATGAGACAGGGTGAAGAGCAAATTTCTTAACTCCTTTTTGCAATTTGCTCCCTAGCTGTGAATAGTTACTCAGTCCTTTGGCTCTTCTAAATCTATTTGTAGCTAGATATCCTGGTGGCCTAAAAGACAAAGTGCTAGTACCCAGCAGTCAATAGCTAAGGCTTTAGGACCCAAATACCTGGGTTTGAATCCTCACCGCGTCAACTTCAGCGTGGTCCCAAATCTATCTGTGCCCTCAGTTTTTTTAATTTGTAAAATAGAGATGTTCATACTAATATTTAATTTTTAGTGTTTCAGTAAGGCATTAAATAAATATAGTTCAACAAGCCAATAAATCCTGTTAAATCATTCTCCTCCTCAACAAATATTAGCAAGTCTACTCTCTGCCAGACACCATGCTAAGTGCTGGTAATATAAAGATCATATTATTGCCTTGGGAAGGAGCATCTAATAGTTCAGTGGAGAGACATTTTCTGTAGAGTAAAAAATGCATTCATATTTCAGGAGGTACCATTCTTGTGTTGGTACACTGTTTACTTTCTTTACGTCACCCTAAGTCCTCCATAAGTTTTTTTTATCTTACTCTGTCTGGTCTGCTCTAACAAAATACCAAAGACTGGGTGGCTTACAAATAATGGAAATTTATCTCTCACAGTTCTGCAAGCTGAGAAGTCCAAAAATCAGTGCACTGGCAGATTCCATGTGTGGTGAGAGCTGCTTTCTTATTCATGGATGGTGCCTTCCAGCTGTGCCTTCACATGTAGAAGGGGTAAGGGGTGTCTCTGGGGCCTCTTTGATAAGGGCACTAATCCCATTTATGAGTGCTCCACATTCATGACCTACTCAGCCCTTGAAGACCCCACCTCCTAACACCATCACATTGAGGATTATGATTTTGGTGGAGGGGGACACAACCATTTAGACCATGGCAATTTTAAAACAGTGTTACATATATATATATATATGTATATTTTACTACAAACATCCTTTCTATAAATTAAGGTAAAGATAAATAAATCTACCTTCATTATGAGATTCTTTAACTTCATTTAGGCTCTCTGAGCTCCAGCTGAGTTGTGACAGAGGCAGGTGAGGACTGAAAGCCCAGAAGGGATTTAAGTCAGATGCGTAGAGAGCCCTTGGTCTTGGCAAGTTCTTGCAGCTAATAAAAGAAGAATTTTTCCAACATCCCTGCCGTTTCATTCAAGCACTGGGGAAGAACATACTTCTGTCTCATCTCTTTCCCCTGGGTGATATGACCTATGTTTCCCATTTGGGTGAGTTTAATATTTTCAAGGTCACCCTTCAGGTGTGGCCTGTGACCATTTACCCTCCTGGGAGCTCCTGCTTACAGACTGTAGGCATTCCCCTCTCCTCTGAGCCTCACTGGAGAAACTCTGTTCTGCAGAGAGGACACACAGAGGGGATGTACCTAGAGTTATTCAGCTGCTGTATTGGGACCGACTCAGGGGAGTAGGACTAGGACACCCAATTTGACCTCAAGCCCAGTCTATCCTAATACAACTTGACCAGTTTGGATGCCTAAGCAAATCATATGTCTATTTCTCCGTTGACACAAAATCCAGCAGAAAGAGGTCTGTAGGTTGAACTCTCTGTTTTGCCATTTATGTAACTTATTTTACTCTCTAGACTGTGAGAACAACAGTGTATTCATTTCCTATTGCTGCTATCACAGATTGCCCTGGACTTAGTGGCTTGCAATAGCACACATTTATTGCCTTACAGTTCTGAGGATCAGAAGTTCAACACATGTCTTATCGGGCTAAAGCAAGGTTTTGGCAGGACTGTATTCTTTCTGGGAGGCTCCAGGGGAGGATCTGTTTCTTTGCCTTCTCTAGTTTCTTCCAGAGGCCACCTGCATTCTTCGGCTTGTGGTCCCTTCCACTTTCTTCAAAGCCAGCAGCATAGCATCTCCAGACCTTGTTCCTACTCTGACACTTCTGCCTACCTCTTGGAAGGACCCATGTGGTTATACTGGGACCACCCCAATAATCTAGGATGATCTTTCCATCTCAAGATTCTTAAATTAATCCCACCTACAGAGTAAAGTCTCTTTTGTCACGTAAAGTAACATTTTTACAAGTTCAGGGATTAGGACATGGACATCTTTGGTGGGGAGAGCATTATTCTGCCTTCCATAGAGAGTTTGATTGGATAATTTCTAAATTATTTTCTACTCATATATATTTTTACTGTGAATTAGGTTTGCAGATCTTATGATTTTTCACACTCTCATGTCTTCATAAAAAGACAGTTTACTTCAGACCTAAATCCTTATATTACCCTCTCCATCTTTGCCCTTATTTCACCTTCTCTTTATTCCTGCAGAAACCCATTAATAACTACTTTGCTCTATATAGATCTATGATTCACTATTTAAACTCAGTATTAGAAACAAATCCAGCTTCTAATTTCCTCACGCCCCTTCTGTTGTTTAAATAATATTAATTTAGTCTGATATGCTCTTTGCAGTTCAAATATTATTCTTTGCTGATATTTTATCTTATCAAACCTGCTTATTCATAAGTGATGGAAAAAAAGACTTAGCCACCCTGCCTATCCTCCTTTCTCTATATAGTAAGGGTAGTTTAATCTAGTGAAATCTTAAGGATTAAATAAATATGCATTTTACGTAGAATACTCAACTGGGTTTTAGGATGAGAAATATGAGGTAGCATGTACCCTGCCATCTAGCTGAATACTTGCAAAATATTATAGCAGAGTTTCACTGTTCTGAAGACATTTGCAGAGTGCTTCTGGAATTGGCTAATTAGCTAGAGCTTGTTTCCTTCTTACTACTTCTCATTGCATTGTTTGCCTTACCACAAAATCATCAAATGGAATTTCAAAAACATCAACATATGTTTTCTTTTTTTCTGACTCTTCTCATCAGGAGAGAACCTCATTTTTAAACAGCTGTTTTCCTGATTTTGTCTTGGTTGATGCAATGCTTTTTAAACTGTGGATGAAATAAGGGGATGGGAAGTGTCAAGAATGCTGATATTTTATCAGGCCCTTATTTAGGCATTTATGAAGAAGACGGTGATTACTTATTCATTCCCAAATTCTCTACCTCCCATTTAAGTAAATGTCTGACTGCTTCTGCTAATTGTTAAATAATGAAAAGACCCACCCCTCAAAAGATTCTTTGAAAATGTAGCAACTATGGTGATGACTAAATTTCTTCAAGTGACACCTGGAAAAAGAAAGTATTTTGTTTCTGTTTGCTGTGAGAGCACAATTTTCAGACCTTCTCAATAGGGCTTGAATTTCACTACAGCTCTTCAAAGAGCTGCTATTATTTTGGGCTACTTCTGGCAATTGCCATGAAAATGATAAACTGCTAAGGCCTGAAGTCTTGACACAAACTGTCACTATCAATGCGTGTTTGTGTGTGTGTGTGTGTGTGTGTGTGTATGTGTGTGTGTGGCTATCAACTCTGATGTTACCCCTTGTTCCTTAGACCTTTTCCTTAACATTTGTATAAAATCAAGGTAAAAAGCATGCCTAGGCTTCCTTGCAGGAATTCATCACCTTGAAAGGAAGAAGGATCCTTCCAACTGTTTTTTTCTTAATCAGGGCCACCCCTTAGGTGTGCAAAGCCTGAGGCAAATGTTTATTTTTTGCAGCACCTGTGTCTACATAAACACTGTTAAAAATTATTACAATATTCATGAGGTCACACACAGTGCCTTATAAATGAAGACTTGGAATAATAAGAGAAGATGTACTTAAGCATTTGTTTATTGTCCAATCAGAGCCTGTGAGGATTCTTTGCGGTGGTCAGGCACCACCTCGTCATGTTCTTAATTGTTTTTGTTTTTGTTTTTTGAGACAGAGTCTTGCTCAGTTGCCCAGGCTGGAGTGCAGTGGCGCTATCTCGGCTCACTGTAAGCTCCACCTCCTGGGTTCACAGCATTCTCCTGCCTCAGCCTCCCGAGTAGCTGGGACTACAGGCGCCTGCCATTACCCTGGTTATTTTTTTTGTATTTTTAGTAGAGACGAGGTTTCACCGTGTTAGCCAGGATGGTCTCGATCTCCTGGTCTCATGATCGCCCGCCTCAGCCTCCCAAAGTGCTGGGATTACAGGCATAAGCCACCGTACCTGGTGCGTGTTCTTAATTGTTAAATGTAATAAGGTACATTTATTACCTTATACTGAGAATAAGGTAGCAATAGTGCCGTTGTCGACAATGCCATGGCCATGACTCTCTGGACCCTATTTGTGCTAAAATAGTGTTGACCTTTTTGCCTTTGAAACTTCTCAGTACCATTTACTTGATGTTGGTTGCATCACTACTCATGACCTATATTATTCACCCCACTGTCCACAAATCCTGGCTTCCAGAGATTCTCTCAAAGGTAGGTATATGCTGCATTGATAGCGACAAATACAAACCTTGTCCAGAGTACACAGAAAATGTGAACAATAGCCCGTGGAATAAATTCCAGTCACCTTGAATTTATTGTGTGGATTTCTGTAGCATAAACATAGCACAAATACATCTTCCATCCATGTCTCCTCTTGCACTCTTTAGGCCATAATCCCTGCATTCCTAGATTGTGAAACCTTTCAATGTTGATCAACAACGTGTCTTTCACACATGGCTGCCACCAAGGGCCATAAGTGGAGAGAAACGGGGAATAGGTGGAGAGAGAAAAGCAATTCTTGAAAGCAAAGTGTATTCCTTATCCAACAAGACTTCAGGTTAACCCAAAGAGCACCATGTCACCATATGGATGGGAAAGGCTCATTGGCACTGGAGAGCAGTGAATGTCCTAGGAGGAGATAGGCACAGCCACCCTGGAGGGACACCTGCCACATAGTGCATAGCTGGAAAAGGGTGGGGTAACTGTCCTGAGTGCCAGTGTGGGGATGAAGAGGGATCTGCCTATTAAAAGATGCCCACCTCACCCCTCCAACCAAAGGTGCTCTAGACCCACATGCAGAGAACCCACAACATACACTGCTCAAGCCCCAGGGTTGGCCCAAAGCATGACTTGTCCTTTGTTTGTTGGGAATAAAAGTCTGTCCAAATCAGCATGTCAGCAATACTCTTCTGGTAGTTCAATTACCATACTGGATGATGAAAATGATCCACTTGCTTACAACAATGCCCCAGCCATGGAACTTCAAGAACACTGCATAGGTACAACTCAGGGCATCTGGTCAACTTCACTTTTAGGAGAGGTGGATTTTTGGGATTAGAAGTTTGGAGAGTACCTCAAAGGAAAGGAACAGAAACGGGATCATGACCAAGACTCCTGAGTCTTGACCAAGGTATGGGGCGTGTGGCTCCTGCTGGTTCCAGGCAGAAGAGGGGGACTTGGATGAAAATACTGAGGATGGTACTTTAAAAAACAGGAACCCCTTGAAATGCAGCAGCAGTCCTGCTTCCTCGCATCCAATGGCTTTAAGTGATAATGGTAGTGTGTACGTGAGGGTTAGACTGATTATATGGGTGCAAATTTTTATTCATTTTAGTACTAACTGGCTGGTTGCATTCTCCTTCTCTCTGTCATCTGTCATCCATTCATCAAGCAGTAACTGATCACCTTTGATGTGCCCATCAGGGTCAACTTATCCATTAAGCACTAAGGTCAACAGTACTCTTAGGAGTCCAGAAAAATGCTCTAATTGCTTTTATGAACACAAGAAGAAAATGAAGTTTTAGGTGCAAGAACATCTTTTAACATATAATATTAAACTATTCCTCTTTATACCAACAGCCACAAGGTATATTTTAAAATATTTTTATGGAGGAAAAGGCTCATCAAGGCTAAAATGTCCAAAGCCTAGGGAGATCATAATGGAGCCCTGGTGATCGGCCCCACGCTAGAGGCTGGGGCTGCAGCAGTGAGCAGAAAGCAGTTCATAGGAGTTGGAGGAAGACAGAAAAGAACACAGAAAGTTACATTATGAAATAATGCATTATTGCAACAGAGTTAAGCCCAGGGAACTTACAAACAGGCTTGTAGCAAGGTTGGGGGTTGGCGGTGGGTGTGTCTGTGCGAATCGGTGATGGATTGGAGGCAATTGCCTCATTGCTTTATACTGTATAGCTAGTCCACTAGGGTTTTATCTATTATTCTTGTTATTGATGCAGATGATGATCCAAGTAAATTATGGGCAATTATTAAACTCAGCTACTGGTAGAGATTTAATGTTGATACTGGCTGCTTTGAAATATAAGCATCCCATCTGAAAGCATTTTGAAATAATTGTGAAATATGTAATAAATGTACATAAAACTTGCTACCTGGCTCTGTGTTCATGATTACTTCCAGGTTCTTCAAGCTATCCAAATCAGTAGTAATCCTAATATACTATATTTGAGCTGTTGAGACTGGAATAGACACCTCCAAGTGATGCCTTTTTAAAAACCAACCAAGGTAATAATCTCATTACCTCTCAACCTAGTCCACAAAGGACGACTTCGTATTTTACTAAGATTTTTTGTGACTTCTTACTATAAAATGGTAACAATAATAGAAAGAAAACCTTCTGTACACTTGTTTTGCCATAGTAGGTAACAAGGCTGATATGGTTTGGATTTGTGTCCCTGCCCAAATCTCATGTTCGGTTGTAATTCCCAGTGTTGGAGGTGAGGTCTGGTGAGAAATGGTTGCATCACGTGGGCAGTTTCCCATGGTTTAGCACCATACCCCCTTGGTACTGCATAATGAGTGAGTTCTCATGAGATCTGGTTGAGTGCGTAGCATGTTCCCCCTCTCTCTCTCATTCCTTCTCCAGCCATGTAAAACATGCTGGCTTCCTCTTTGCCTTCTGTCATGATTGTAAGTTTCCTGAGGCCTTCCCAGAAGCTGAGCGGAAGTCATCATGCTTCTTGTACAGTCTGTGAAACTGTGAGCCAATTTAACCTCGTTTCTTCATAAATTATCCAGTCTCAGGTATTTCTCTATAGCAGTGAGAGTGCTAATACAAATGCTAATATATACGCCACATTAGTTTGCATGACTCATTAGTTTGAGTTGTATTTGATAATACCCAAGTTTCTTTCAAACCATAAAAGTTTAATTTATTTACATTTTATTTAATGAATGCAGGCACTCAGCAAAAGATATGTACTTCATTCAGCAAGTGAACATTTACTGAGCATTCACTATTGTGCCAGACACAATACCACTTTACCAGGTACCGGGGATATTTAAGCAACACACAGCCCTATCCTCAAAGGACTCATGATTTAGGGGAGGTTGTAGGCAAGAAAAACAGTGGTTATGAAACAGGAAAGGTTCCCTTGTCTTCCTCGCAGGGCGTGCGCTCGGAGGGTGGCTGGCTTCTTCGGTGCCCTGCTGCTCAAACCTCTAGGGGAGCATACAGACAGGCAGGCTATGGGGCTCTGACCCCATGACAGTGTCTAGCGGTGAATGTTTACAGCTTCTGAAGCCTCGGTGGGCGTGTGTTACAGGGTGCTCTCTTAGTTTGCCATCTATAGGCGGCTTGTGTTAACCAGCTCAATTAGACCCTCTACCTTGTCCCAAGGACAGAAGGCTTCTATATCCCGGGTTCCTGCCTTGGTGTGCCAGAAGAATTGGATCACATGTGGGCTTGGAGAATGAGTGTGAGGTTTTATTGAGTGGAAGTAGCTCTCCGCTGATGGGGGAGCCAGAGGGAGATGGTTTTTCTCTGGAGTTGGGCTGCTTAACACCCGGCTCTCCTTCAACTGCCCTGGCCAAACTCTGCCTCATCCCATAGGTCAATAGCCTGCTGGCTTGCCAGTGTCTGTCGGTGTGCTCTTCCACCAGCGTGCTCCCTCTACATCCCCTTGCCATCCAGCATCTTGTGTCTTCCGCTGATGTGCTCCTCTCAACCTCTGGCTGCCTGTGTGTCTGCCTGCTAGGGTCTTGGGTTTTTATAGGCCCAGGATCGGGGCATGGCAGGCCAGGGTGGTCTTGGAAACTGTAACATTTGGGCAGGAAGGCGAGAGAGCCTGTCCTCACCTAGGTCCATGGGGGTGGAGCCCAAGCAAGGGACCCACATTTTTCTACCCAGCACTTCCCTGCCTTGCTTCTGTATCAGTTACAATTACTGTTATGGTTACCTTCAATGGTCGATAGAACTTCCACTTAAAGTTTAGTTTGGATGTTGAGATTTCTGATGCCACATACTAATAGAAAGGGTATGAAATGGTTAATTACTTGCAAAATTGAGATCTCTGAGGTGAGAAAAGCAAGACTTTCAATCAGGTCTAAAATGGCTTAAGAGCAAGGAAAGGAGGCTCACTCTAGGTTTTTGTTGTGATTCCAAAATGAGGCCGGAATTGTGGGCTTGTGTGGCTTGAATCTCCCACTGGCATCAAAGAAGGGATCACCAGGTTTCTTTATCAGCTTATCCAGATACTTGGCACCAGGAAGTGAGGAAAGAGGGCTTTCAGCATCAAACACCAAAAACATGGAGTCAGTCTCCTCTTTAAAAATGCGGTGTGATCAGAAGTTCTATAAGGGAACTTTGCAAAGGGTGCTTACCTCACATGGACATTTAACTCAATCTTGGAGGGTTCAAATACTGTCCCTGGAGAAAAATGCTCTTGAGCTGCTTCACAAAGGGTGAGAGGAAGGGGGAGAGGAAGAACGAGAGGATGTTCATCATGAAATTTAATTCAAGGCAGGATGTTTGAGATGGAAGGTATTGTATTTGAAGCACCCAAGGGTGAAAGTGCAGAGTACCTGAGATTGGAGTGAATTTATAGGATAGGTAACATGTAGTGTTACAGCAGTAGATGCACCTAAAAGGTATGAAATTTGAGCTTCATTCTGAGGATGAAGGAGAATAATTGTAGAGTATTCATCAGATTTGCATTTTGGAAGGTGACTATTCTATTTCGAAGGCTACTTGAGGTTAAACAAGAAGGGAAGACAGAATCTATGAACTGTGAGAGATAAACGACTTGATCAGTTAACCTCTTGATAATTGCTGTCTTAGTTTAAGCAGTTTTTCTCAACATAGTCTTACTGTCTTTCTAGTAAAGGTACATAGTGAGGAGCAAGGAAGGAGATGGGGTAAGAAAGTTTTGGTCAATCTTTTCAACCAACAGATATCTCTGTGCTCTCTCAAACCATTCTGATACAACCCCTAGGGGAAGGAATTTTCTGTGTTTTAAAAACACAAAAATCTGCCGGGATGATGTGGTTATATGTCAACCTCATCCTAGCAAAGAATTACTGAGTTAATAAAGTAAAGCTCTGAGAGTGAATTTCAGGCTTAGGTCTGGTGCGGACAGGGTATTGAGCTAAAGGATGGAAGGAGACCATGAATAACTGTTACACTGTAATGCTTTACTGGAGTGTTGCAATCACAGAAAAGCAGGCTCTCTAGAGTGGTTATAAAAAATAAGAGACTTAGCCCCAATTATTTAGAAATGTTCAATTTAGTGGAGGAGGACAGAAGAAAGAAAAGAAAGAAAAAGAAAGAGAGAGAGAGAAAGAAAGAAAGAAAAAGAAAGGAAGGAAGGAAGGAAGGAAGGAAGGAAGGAAGGAAGGAAAAGAAAGAAAAGAGAAAAGACAGAAAAGAGAAGTAGAAAGAAAATGAGATCTGAAATTGTCAAGAAGGCCTGGACCCTGAAGGGAAACTAAGGAAAGCAAAGTCCTGATGTGTTCATGTCACTAGACTCCCTTCCTCCTATTTTTGATATGAGAACTAAAAAAACCTTCAAGACATTTGAAAATGGGAGACAAATACTAATCAGATATTTTACAATACGTAGCCACAGTTTCTTAAACAGGTTCTCTTAAAACGTTCTCAGCTAGTGGTCTTTGTTTTCTGCCCACATTTCAGGTAGGTCTCCTGGAAATCTTTGTGCAACACTGGAATTAGCTGCCCTCAAACCATGGGCTCTGTGCTGTTGGAGCCAAGAGAAAAGAGTAATAAGTGTTGGAACTGGTCTGCTGAGCAAAGGCTGCTTTTTTTCAAAGCAGGAGGCTGTGGAGTTGGGGGAGGGGAGTTTGATTAAAGGAAGAAAACCTTCTGTGACCAAGGCAACCAGAAGGCCCCCGAAAGCCTGTGGGAGCCTGGGGGAAGAGGCATGAAGAAGTGCTTTAGATTTGTTACATCAAGATGTTAATGTTTTTAATCAAGGTTCCTAGGTGACCCTCAGGCAATTAACTCATGGTCCAGTTGTCCTATTATGCATCTTCAGCTGATTCTTCTCTTTGTACATTCTCTTCTCTTTTCCCGACCACCACTACTAAATTTGAGAAGTGGTTATGAGCTGCTACATCAGCATTAATTTAATCCTAGTACTTAATTCATTTCTTTCTCTTTTGTAGCTGATTGAAAAAAGGAGGAAGTTATTTCAATCAAGTTTTTTATCCTTTTGAGAGAAGGATAATTTAAATATGTGAAACATGGTATTTCTAAAACCAGAGAAGGTAGCCTTATGAAATAATTCTGACCATGTGAATGAATCCACATTTCATTTTCACTGCCAGGTGCACACAACAAGAGCTGAACTAGCTTTCTATTTAATTAATTTATTTATTTGAGACCGAGTCTCTCTCTGTTGCCCAGGCTGGAATGCAGTGGCATGAACTCGGCTCACTGCAAGCTCTGCCTCCTGGGTTCACGCCATTCTCCTGCCTCAGTCTCCCGAGTAGCTGGGGCTACAGGTACCTGCCACCATGCTGGCTAATTTTTTTTGTATTTTTTTAGTAGAGATGGAGTTTCACCATGTTAGCCAGGATGGTCTCAATCTCCTGACCTCGTGATCTACCCGCCTCGGCCTCCCAAAGTGCTGGGATTACAGGCGTGAGCCACCATACCTGGCCAAGCTGAACTAGCTTTCTAGATCAATGTTCGTTCAAGTAATTATAGGAAAATGGTTATAAAAGTACTGATTTAAAAAGTTATAATTTTGAGGCCGGGCGCGGTGGCTCAAGTCTGTAATCCCAGCACTTTGGGAGGCCGAGACGGGCGGATCACGAGGTCAGGAGATCGAGACCATCCTGGCTAACAGGGTGAAACCCGTCTCTACTAAAAAATACAAAAAACTAGCCGGGCGACGTGGCGGGCGCCTGTAGTCCCAGCTACTCGGGAGGCTGAGGCAGGACAATGGCGTAAACCCAGGAGGCGGAGCTTGCAGTGAGCTGAGATCCGGCCACTGCACTCCAGCCTGGGCGGCAGAGCAAGACTCCGTGTCAAAAAAAAAAAAAAAGTTATAATTTTGAGAGCATAATTGCAAATGTACGCCTTATTGGTAGTAGACATTATTTTTAGGATTACATGAATTTAAGAACAAGGCAAATTGACAGCTTGCATTTAACCATACAGGTTGATATCAAACTTTGAACTGAAAATAAAAGTCCAGAAAAATATAGGTAAGAAAGTATTTAATAAAATGACATTTAAATAGAAGAAACATATTCTGTAACTCAACTTGCTGTTTAACACTATTCTTGAAATATTTTACATTACATTCTGTTACCCTCATCTAGTACTATTTAAATGTTTGCTCATCAATGAGTTTGTGGGATGTTGGTTCATTAGAAGACAAGATTAATTACATATTACTGATGATTCATCAGGGCAAATGTGTTTCATTAATGGAACAGAGTACTTTGAATATGGCCAGCACAGAAAGTACTCAAATATTCACTGAAACTTTAAAAAATATATACTGCATAGGACTGCCAAGAGAACAGACTTGACCCACTAGGGAGGATTTATAGTGTCAGGTCTTAACGTTTATAGTGTTAGACTTTCAGCTAAATTTCTAGGAGTTAAGTTTTCCAGAGGAGATGATACCCAGGCACTTTGGCAATATGCTTAAAATGAGAAAGAAGGAATAGCTGTCCATTCATTGCTGCTGTCTTCAGCATTTCTATGAAATATGGTGGCTCACCTGCTGCCTTCCAGGTAAATTCCTGGAGATAGTTCACTGTATAGCTCTGATTTTGCCAACTGCAGAACAGAATGGGAAGGAGAAGTGAAGAATGGTTTTTCTTGGTGATAAGTGTTCTGATTTTCATGACATTGCTTACTGTGTTTTGAATACTTGTTCTAGGAACAGTGACAGATTTGCACAGATGTAGCTATACTCCTTCAGCTGTCTTCCTTATTGCTAATCGGGATTTATGAGTTAGTTTTTCTAAGATTTGGGAAGGCATCTGTGCCGTATCTTACAGTGGGCCTAAGGTTCCAGGCCTATTTATTATCTGACTGTAATTTATCCCTCTGTGTGCTCTTTTCCCTGATGGAAAAAAACGGTATAAAGTATCCACCATTTTTCACTGTTAAATGTATGTATCAAGGAGGGCATTCCAGGATGGCAGAATAGGAACAGCTCCAGTCCACAGCTCCCAGTATGATCAATGCAGAAGATGGGTGATTTCCACATTTCCAACTGAGGTACCTGGTTCCTCTCATTGGGACTGGTTGGACAGTGGGTCCACAGAGTGCAGTGCAGTGGACAGTGCACCCCACGGAGGGTGAGCTGAATCAATGTGAGGCGTAGCCTCACCAGGGAAGCACAAGGGGTCGGGAGATTTCCCTTCCCTAGCCAAGGGAAGCTGTGACAGACTACCTGGAAAAATGGGCACTCCCCACCCAAATACTGTGCTTTTCCCAAGGTCTTAGCAACTGGCAGACAAAGTGATTCTTTCCTGTGCCTGTCTCAGTGGGTCTCATGCCTGTGGAGCCTTGCTCACTGCTAGCACAGCAGTCTGAAAGCTATCTGTGAGGCTGCAGCCTGGCTCAGGGAGGGGCGTCTGCCATTGCTGATGCTTGAGTAGGTAAACAAAGGGTCCAGGAAGCTCAAACTGGGCGGAGCCCACCATAGATCAACAAGGCCTACTGCCTCTAGACTCCACCTCTGTGGGCAGGGCATAGCTGAACAAAAGACAACAGACAACTTCTGCAGACTTAAACATCCCTGACAGCTCTGAAGAGAGCAGTGGTTCTCCCAGCACGGTGTTTGAGCTCTGAGAACAAACAGACTGCCACCTCAAGTGGGTCCCTGACCCCCATGTACCCTAACTTGGAGACACTTCCCAGCAGGGGCTGACAGACACCTCATATAGGTGGCTGCTCCTCTGGAACAAAGCTTCCAGAGAAAAGATCAAGCAGCAATATTTGCTGTTCTACAATATTTGCTGTTCTGAAGCCTCCATTGGTGACACCCTGGCGAACAGGGTCTGGAGTGGACCTCCAGCAAACTCCAACAGACCTGCAATTGAGAGGCCTGACTGTTAGAAGGAAAATGAACAAACAGAAAGAAATAGCATCAACATCAACTAAAAGGTCATCTCCACAAAAACCCCATCTGTAGGTCACCAACATCAAAGACCAAAGATAGGTAAAAACCACAAACATGGGGAGAAACCAGAGCAGAAAAGCTGAAAATTCTAAAACTCAGAATGCCCCTTCTCCTCCAAAGGATCACAGCTCCTCGGCAGCAATGGAACAAAGCTGGTTGGAGAATAACTTTGATGAGGTGACAGAAGTAGGCTTCAGAAGGTCAGTCATAAACTTCTCCCAGCTAAAGGAGGATGTTCAAACCCATCAAGGAAGCTAAAAACCTTGAAAGAAGATTAGACAAATGGCTAACTAGAATAAACAGAGTAGAGAAGACCTTAAATGACCTGATGGAACTGAAAATCATGGCATGAGAACTTTGTGATACATGCACAAGCTTCAGTAGCTGATTCAATCAAGTGGAAGAAAGGGTATCAGTGATTGAAGATCAAATTAATGAAATAAAGTGAGAAGACAAGGTTAGAGAAAAAAGAGTAAACAGAAATGAACAAAGCCTCCAAGAAATATGGGACTATGTGAAAAGACTAAATCTACATTTGATTGGTGTACCTGAAAGTGATAGGGAGAATGGAAACAAGCTGGAAAACACTCTTCAGGATATTATCCAGGAGAACTTCCCCAACCTAGCAAGGTAGCTCAACATTCAAATTCAGGAAATACAGAGAATGCCACAAAGATATTCCTCGAGAAAAGCAACACCAAGACACATCATTGTCAGATTCACCAAGGTTGAAATGAAGGAAAAAATGTTAAGGGCAGCCAGAGAGAAAGGTCGGATTACCCACAACGGGAAGCCCATCAGACTAACAGCGGATCTCTTGGCAGAAACTCTACAAGCCAGAAGAGAGTGGGGGCCAATATTCAACTTTCTTAAAGAAAAGAATTTTCAACTCAGAATTTCATATCCAGTCAAACTAAACTTCATAAGATAAGGAGAAATAAAATCCTTTATGGACAAGCAAATGCTAAGAGATTTTGTCACCACTAGATCTGCCTTACAAGAGCTCCTGAAGGAAGCACTAAACATGGAAAGGAACAACCGGTACCAGCCACTGCAAAAACATGCCAAATTGTAAAGACCATTGATGCTATGAAGAAACTGCATCAATTAATTGGCAAAATAACCAGCAAACATTGTAATGACAGGATCCAATTCACACATAACAATATTAACCTTAAATGTAAATGGGCTAAATGCCCCAATTAAAAGACACAGACTGGCAAATTAGATAAAGAATCAAGACCCCTCAATGTGCTGTATTCAGGAGACCCATCTTACATGCAAAGACGCACATAGGCTCAAAATAAAGGTAATGGAGGAAGATCTACCAAGCAAATGGAAAGCAAAAAAAAAAAGCAGGGGTTGCAATCCTAGTCTCTGATAAAACAGACTTTAAACCAACAAAGATCAAAAGAGACAAAGAAGGCCATTACATAATGGTAAAGGAATTAATTCAACAAGAAGAGCTAACTATCCTAAATACAGGAGCACCCAGATTCATAAAGCAAGTCCTTAGAGGCCTACAAAGAGACTTAGACTCCCAAACAATAATAATGGGAGACTTTAACACCTCACTGTCAATATTAGACAGATAAACGAGACAGAAGGTTAGCAAGGATATCCAGAAGCTGAACTCAGCTCTGGAACAAGCAGGCTAATAGACATCTACAGAACTCACCACCCCAAATCAGTAGAATATACATTTTTCTCAGCACCACATCGCAGTTATTCTAAAATTGATCACATAATTGGAAGTAAAGCACTCCTCAGCAAATGTAAAAGAACAGAAATCACAACAAATTATCTCTCAGACCACAGTGCAATCAAATTAGAATTCAGGACTAAGAAACTCACTCAAAACTTCCCGACTACATGGAAACTGAACAACTTGCTCCTGAATGACTACTGGGTAAATAACGAAATCAAGGTAGAAATAAAGATGTTCTTTGAAACCATTGAGAACAAAGACACAACCTACAAGAATCTCTGGGACACATTTAAAGCAGTGTGTAGAGGGAAATTTATAGCACTAAATGCCACAAGAGAAAGCTGGAAAGATCTAAAATTGACACCTTAACATCACAATTAAAAGAACTAGAGAAGCAAGAGCAAACACATTCAAAAGCTAGCAGAAGGCAAGAAATAACTAAGATCAGAGCAGAACTGAAGGAGATAGAGACAAAAAAACCCTTCAAAACATCAATGGATTCATGACCTGGTTGTTTGAAAAGATCAACAAAACTGATAGACTGCTAGCAAGACTAATAAAGAAGAAAATAGAGAATAAAGACGCAATAAAAAATGATAAAGGGGATATCACCACCAATCCCACAGAAATACAAACTACATCAGTGAATTCTATAAACACCTCTGTGCAAATAAAGTAGAAAATCTAGAAGAAATGGATAGATTCCTGGACACATACACTCTCCCAAGACTAAACCAAGAAGAGTTTGAATCTCTGAATAGACCAATAACAGGCTCTGAAATTGAGGCAATAATTACTAGCCTACCAACCAAAAAAAGTCCAGGACCAGACAGACTCACAGCTGAATTCTACCAGAGGTACAAAGAAGAACTGGTACCATTCCTTCTGAAACTATTCCAATCAATAGAAAAAGAGGGAATCTTCCCTAACCTATTTTATGAGGCCAACATCATCCTGATACCAAAACATGGCAGAGACACAACAAAAAAAGAGAATTTTAGACCAATATCCCTGATGAACATTGATGCGAAAATCCTCAATAAGATACTGGCTAACTGAATCCAGCAGCACATCAAAAAGCTTATCCACCACAATCAAGTTGGCTTCATTCCCAGGGATGCAAGGCTGGTTCAACATATGCAAATCAATAAACACAATCCATCACATAAAACCAACGACAAAAACCACATGATTATCTCAATAGATACAGAAAAGGCCTTTGAGAAAATTCAATAGCCCTTCATGCTGAAAACTCTCAATAAACTAGGTATTGATGGAACATATCTCAAAATAATAAGAGATATTTGTGACAAACCCATAGCCAATATCATACTGAATGGGCAAAAACTGGAAGCATCCCATTTGAAAATCAGCACAAGATAAGGATATCTTCTCTCACCATGCCTATTCAACATGATGTTGGAAGTTCTGGCCAGGGCAGTCAGGCAAGAGAAAGAAATAAAGGGTATTCAAATAGGAAAAGAGGAAGTCAAATTGTCCCTGTTTGCAGATGACATGATAACATATTTAGAAAACCCCATCACGTCAGCCCAAAATCTCCTTAAGTTGATAAGCAACTTCAGCAAAGTCTCAGGATACATAATCAATGTGCAAAATCACAAGCATTCCTATATATCATTAACAGGCAAACACCCAAATCATGAGTGAACTCCCATTCACAATTGCTACAAAGAGAATAAAACACCTAGGAATCCAACTTACAAGGGATGTGAAGGACCTCTTCAAGGAGAACTACAAACCACTGCTCAACGAAATAAAAGGGGACACAAACAAATAGAAGAATATTCCATGCTCATGGATAGGAAGAACCAATATCATGAAAATGGCCATACTGCCCAAAGTAATTCATAGATTCAATGCCACCCCCATGAAGCTACCAATGACTTTCTTCACAGAATTGGAAAAAAACTGCTTTAAAGTTCGTATGGAACCGAAAAAGAGCCCACATAACCAAGACAATCCTATGCAAAAAGAACAAAGCTTGAGGCATCATGCTACTTGACTTCAAACTATACTACAAGGCTACAATAACCATAACAGCATGGTACTGGTACCAAAACAGAGATATAGACCAATGCAACAGAACAGAGGCCTCAGAAATAACACCAAACATCTACAACCATCTGGTCTTTGACATAACTGACCAAAACAAGAAATGGGGAAAGGATTGCCTATTTAATAAATGGTGCTGGGAAAACTGGCTAGCCATATGTAGAAAGCTGAAAGTGGATCCCTTCCTTACACCTTATACAAAAATTAATTCAAGATGGATTAAAGACTTAACTGTTAGACCTAAAACCATAAAAACCCTAGAAGAAAACCTAGGCAATACCATTCAGGACATAGACATGGGCAAGCACTTCGTGACTAAAACACAAAAGCAATGGCAACAAAAGCCATCTTAGACAAATAGGATCTAATTATACTAAACAGCTTCTGCATGGCAAAAGAAACTACCATCAGAGTGAACAGGCACCTTACGGAATGGGAGAAAAATTTTGCAATCTACCCATCTGACAAAGGGCTACTATCCAGAATCTACAAAGAACTCAAACAAATTTTTTAAGAAAAAAACAACCCCATCAAAAAGTTGGCAAATTATATGCACAGAAACTTCTCAAAAGAAGACATCTATGCTGTCAACAGACACTAAAAAATGCTCATTATCACTGGTCATCAGAGAAATGCAAATCAAAACTACAATGAGATACTATCTCACACCAGCTAGAATGGCAATCATTAAAAA
>NW_012115055.1:79134-113552 GCF_000951035.1 Colobus angolensis palliatus
AAGACATATGTACACATATATTTATTGTGGCACTATTCACAATAGCAAAGACTTGGAACCAACCCAAATGTCCATCAATAGTAGAGTGGATTAAGAAAATGTGGCACATATACACCATGGAATACTATGCAGCCATAAAAAAGCATGAGTTCATGTCCTTTGCAGGGACACAGATGAAGCTGGAAACCATCATTCTCAGCAAACTATCACAAGGACAGGAAAACAAACACCGCATGTTCTCACTCATAGGTGGGAACTGAACAATGGGAACACTTGGACACAGGGTGGTGAACATCACACACCAGGGCCTGTCATGGGGTGGGGGCCTGGGGGAGGGATAGCATTAGGAGAAATACCTAATGTAAATGATGAGTTGATGGGTGCAGCAAACCAACATGGAACATGTATACCTATGTAACAAACCTGCACATTGTGCACATGTACCCTAGAACTTAAAGTATAATAATAAAAAACTTAAAAATAAATAAATAAATGTAATTACAACTGCTTTGCAAAGTTGTGATTATGATTAGATATAATATTGCAAGGAGCACAGTGGGCTTTTAATACATGGGGACTATTATTATTCAAAATTCATCAGTGTTCTCTTATTTCGGTTTAGATTACTGAATTTTATTCCATCAAATGTATGTCAGGGACAGATGGAGCTGTGGATTAGAATCAAAGATTGGTAGTGCCAGAAGGGATCTGAGAGCACCCAGTTGATTCTGTCTAAGACTTTGAAGCAGATAACAAAAAACGGAAGCTCAAGCTCATTGTATCTTATCCTAGATACCACGTAGAAAAATATTACTTACACATGATATTTAATAAAGACATACATTGTAGTAAAATAAAATGAAATAATTATTATAATGTTAATAATATTTAACATTATTAAAGTAATAATTATATTTTTATTATCATAGTGATGATCAGTGGGAGACCTAGGAATGGAAATTTGTCCTTAATTTCATTTCAAATTTCTTTCCATATAATCAAAAGTTCTTAAATGGGAATAATGATGTAACATTCCAAAATCAAGTCAATCAAATCAAAATGGACAGGGGTATTCACCTACTCTTTGTCGTACAGCTTTTTGTGAATTTAAATACATGGGAAGTAAATTTGGTTCAAATTGCTTAAATTTCATATCTACCTAAAGAGTATCTCTTTCCCCAAGAATGTGTTCTACAAAAAAAGGAAAACTAGTGTTAACTCTATGATTTTAGCAAATTTGGGAAGAAAATATATGCGGCAATTTTTATAGTATACATTTGTTGTATTATAAATGTATTTCGTAGGCTTGAAATCACAAATTCATATTTCTGGGTCCCTAACAAGACTTTGCTATAATAAAGTGAAAATGATTAGACAAGATATACATATATATATATGTATATATCAGATATATATATATATCAGATTTAAAATTACTTTGTCCAACAAGGAAATTTTGTTGTAATCCTAGAGTTGGGTCTGAGGAAAAGCCAGGTCTATGAAAACAATCAGACGTGGGCTCTGAAAGAAATAAGGTTTGACAAATTGTGACCATCCACTCAATTATTTCAAATAGATTAATGTCAGATAATCTTAAGTGGATTATTGAAATAATCTGATTGGTCTGATCATGCCAAATAAAAAACTGGGAATCCCATGTGTCTGAAATTCGGGTGTTAGAAATATACTTAATAAAACATAACAATAGGCCGGGCGTGGTGGCTCAAGCCTGTAATCCCAGCACTTTGGGAGGCCGAGACGGGCGGATCACGAGGTCAGGAGATCGAGACCATCCTGGCTAATACGGTGGAACCCCGTCTCTATTAAAAAATACAAAAAACTAGCCGGGCGAGGTGGCGGGCGCCTGTAGTCCCAGCAACTTGGGAGGTTGAGGCAGGAGAATGGCGTAAATCCGGGAGGCGGAGCTTGCAGTGAGCTGAGATCCGGCCACTGCACTCCAGCCTGGGTGACAGAGTGAGACTCCGTCTCAAAAAAAAAAAAAAAAAAAAACATAACAATAATGAAGTCAATACTATTTGTTGAAAATATTATTAAACTTCAGTCATAAAAATTACCTTTAATTATACTAAAACATATTGCATTTTGGCTTGTAGCCTGAATAGTGTTTTTTGTTTCAGTTTACGTTTGAAATAGGCTACATAAATTGGAGCTCAATTAATATTTATTTAATGAAATAGTGCACACCTGGTAATAAATATAATGTACTTTGGATGCATTTACAGAATAGTTGAGTCAGTACTATCTTTAGGAAGTTGTCCTTATTTTATTAGCCTTGCCATGCCTTTTTCCTGCTTTTAACCCTTTCTCCATTCTTACTGTAAACACTATTCTTTCAATATTTGAAAAGTGTGACTATTCTAAGAATCTCTAGCCTATGTCTTCAGGTAAAAAAAAATTTTTTGACTTCGCTGGCATTATCCTATGCTAATATAACAGTGTTGCTAACATTCTTGCTATTTCGTTAATAAACACTTCACTATTTCTTTCTATTAATCATGTGTTCATGGAAAGGGACTGTGATATCTCATCTCTTGAGATGATCCATAGGTCAGAGTTGGTGTTTGCCTCATTCTACTTCAGGTCATGTCAGCTGTGAGTGAGGCTAGTATGTTTTTCAGTTTACCCAGCATAGGACCTCTCTACATCTTCCCGTTCTGATGAAGAAACAAGGAGTATAAACTTGCCCACTGGACACAATTTTGTGTGTGTGTAGTTTAGCAAAATTCACAGACTACCTATCAGAAACCATACACTAGGTGTTTATTCTTCTGATGATAGATGGAATTTAATATTTGTCATTGAATCACAAAAATGGGGTAATTTGATAGATAATGAAATAAAATAGTCTTAATCTGTCTTCTCAATCTTCCACAAAAGCAGAAGGAGAATGGAGGCATCAAACAACATTTTATTTTGCTTATGTATTTTGTGGATTAGGAATTCAGACAGAGCACAGCAGAGATAGCTTATTTCTGCTTCACCTGTCGGAAGCTTCAGCTCTGGAAGATTTGAAATATGGGGCATAAATCAGACCATGAGAGGCTACATTCATCTGGAGGCTTCTTCACTTATATGTCTGGTACCCAGGCTGACATGACCTAAAGGCTGGGCTCAGATAGTTTTATCAACCAGAGCTCTGACGCATGGGCTGTCCATGTGGCTCGAGCTTACTCTCAGCATGGTAGCCTCTGGGTAGCTGACCTTATGAATGTGAATTCCAGCAAAAAAGATGGCAGCTGCATGGCTTTTTGTGACCTGACCTTGGAAATCAATTCTGCTTTATTGGTCAGCCCTGCCACAAGGCCACTAAGATGCAAGGGGAGATGAACAGATTTGATTTCTTGATGAGAGGATTGTCGTGGAATTCTGATCTTGCCTTGAAAGTGCACCAGAAGGCATAGCTTTTCTCTGAATCAGCTTCATTCAAGTGTTGTGGATAGCACTCAGATTGTTTACTCCGTGACTCCTTGGTGACTCTATTTCAATTTGCATAGACCCTTTTCATTCTATGTGAGATGAATACTTTACTGATACCAGAGAGATAGTGAAAGACTAAATTTTGCTGAGTGCTGACTGATTATATGTTTTGTACTTATCCCCACTAAACTCATATTAGCATTACATACACCTAATCTATTCTGGGACTAGCGGCTTCTTTGAACCCTTGGACATGTTTCTTTCCAGGGTCACTGAGCTTTTGAAGACCACATTAGTCTATTCTTACATTACTATGAAGAAATACGTGAGACAGTATCATTTATAAAGAAAAGAGGTTTGATTGGGTCATGGTTCTGAGGCTGCAGCATGATGCCAGCATCTGCTCAGCTTCTAGGGAGGCCTCAGGAAACTTACAGTCATGGCGGAAGACAGAGGGAGCAGGCACCTCACGGGGCCAGACCAGGAGAAAGAGAGTGAGAGGGGAGGGGCTACACACTTTTAAACAACTGGATTTCATGAGAACTCACTATCACAAGGACAGCAACAAGGGGATGGTACTAAACCATTCATGAGAAATCTGCCCCCACGATCCAGTCACCTCCCACCAGGTCATATCTTCAACACTGGGGATTACATTTCAATATGAGATTTGAGCGGGGACACACATCCAAACTGTATCCAGAGGATCTGACTTGATTGGCTCAGTTTCCTCAAAGACTCTCTATCTCCAACCAGGTTACTGTGTCAGACTACCATCCACAAGGAAAGATTCTCAGAGATTCTCTCACAGAGCCCTTGTCCATTATTGAGAACAAAAAAGTTAAGATCCAGAGGATGAAAAAGAACTCAAATTTCTGCTTCTGTAATAAATGTGGATTAACATAGGAATAGCAGATTTATGCATACCTACAGTGTCAAAGTCTTTATGAGAAGATGTGGGGCCTTCTAAGGAAGAGAATAGAGTTTTTATCCTTAAAGGAACTTACCATCTTATGCAAAAGGTAGAAGAGCACAAACATCTTCTCAAAAATGTACAGTCACTGCAGAAATATGTAAAATTACACACACCATGGAAACATACAACTACGTATAACCATTCTTAATAGGCAGCTGAGCTGGAATGCATGAGCGATTAGAGTGAGATGGTATTAACAAAAAGGAGTGCTCAGTAGTGAAGGTGATCTTAAGGGGAGGAAACGGATTCCATAAAGATGAGATAAAGAAGACGTAGTAAGAAGGAAACCCGGAGGTCTCCCTAGGTTTCAGAGAGGTTGAGATATTTTGAGTTATATTTTCAGAGAGGTGTGCTTTTTGACTACATTGAAACTTTGATTCTAATTCTAGCTGCCTAGAAATACATTCTACCTAATATGTTTCCTCCTACCAACTCTCTCCTCCATCCAGCTACCAAGATCATAGATTTCATAACAGCAAGCCCCCTGCATCACCAGCCTTGGTGTCTTCTGCAGAATCTAGAACAATACTTTAGTGGAGGATCTGACAGGTACATTTTAATTGAATTGAATTACCTTGAGCAGACTTAGCCCTTGATACCTCATGACCAGCCCACACCTTGTTAGATATCTATTTCCTGTGTTCCCTAGGACTGCCCTGGGGTTATTTTATTGTTAATAATATTATTGTAGTTTTTGAGACAGTGTCTCACTCTGTCACCCAGGCTGGAGTGCAGTGTTGCGATCTCAGCTCACTGAACCCTCCACCTCCTGGGTTCAAGCGATTCTCGTGCCTCAGCCTCCCAAGTATCTGGGACTACAAGCGTGTACCACCATGCCCAGCTAATTTTTGTATTTTTAGTTGAGACAAGGTTTCGCCACATTGGCCAGGCTGGTCTCGAATTCCTAAACTCAAGTGATCTGCCTGCCTCAGCCTCCCAAAGTGCTGGGATTGCAAGCATGAGCCACCGTGCCTTGTCACTCTGGGGTTATTCTTATATTTCCTTTATAATCTGAACTCTTTCCATAAAATGATGCTATACCTTTGGCAACCTACACAGCTGATTTTGTTGAGCAGTATTATTATGCTAGTTATGCTCTATTATTTTTTTGGGCATACCAGTTTTTGTTGAATGAGCTCAGGGCCTAAACCAAATGTAAAATGTGTGTGTGTGTGTGTGTGTGTGTGTGTGTGTATACACACACACACATATATTTGCATGCATGTATGTGTGTATATATATATGTATATATACATATGTAGATATCTGCTTTCAAATACTCTTTGAAATAGAAAGGCCACAACTAGATTTCATAATTATTTCTCCCTCTCCACACTTAACACATTTTTGTTTTTAGCATTTCCTTTTCTCATTTCCTGTGGACATAGTTCTAGGTTTCAAGGCTTATTTATTCTCCTTGTGCATGTACATTTCATACATTTCTAATCTGAAAGCTTCTGTCATTCTCAAGAAGGCAAAGCTACTGAAAACTCACATCAACATGGTGCACAGGCAGAACTAGCCCACAGAAGCCCCGCTGGTTGGTCAAGGCTGGTTCAAGACTCCTTTTGCCAAGATACTGCTGCTGCTACTAATCCCCTCCTAGCTCCTTGGAGTACAGCCCAGAAAGGACAGGTTAGTTTGGGCCCTGACAAGGTTATCAGAAAAGCCCCAGCACCAAAGACTAAAAATCTGACACTCACAATCCTCACAATGGAGTCAACACAAAACAGAAAGTGATCCTGTTCTTGTAATCTTAGCTCTGCCCAGGTCACCATCTTACCTGGCTGGTTTTGTTGATGCCAGCATAATGTGACACAGATTCCAAAGGCACAGCCATTTCCAGGACCAGAGGGTGGTGGATTATATAACCAAGCTGGGTAGTGTCAGGTTTATCAAAGGCTGATAACTAACAACTTGTAGCTACTTGCCTTGGCCCAAAATGAGGTGGAGTGAAACAGGTCAAGATTCTGCACAGTCACATTGAACACATAGTTTATTATAATTTATTTTCTATGCAAAATCTATAGTCATTTAAAATTCCTTCCTTAATACTCTTTATCAGCTGCATCTCAAAGCTGATGATGGTACAGGAGACAATTGTGTGATAAGACCCCTAAAACGGTGTAAATGATTGAGTACATAAAAGGGCCAGCAGTTGGTGAATTAGCAACCTGAATTCAAATTTTAAATTATGTAACCTCAGG
The DNA here is from genome assembly GCF_000951035.1 of Colobus angolensis palliatus. Lineage (NCBI taxonomy): Eukaryota > Metazoa > Chordata > Mammalia > Primates > Cercopithecidae > Colobus > Colobus angolensis. The sequence continues at coordinate 85,756 of NW_012115055.1, forward strand.
ATATACAGGTGACAGAAGACAAAGCACCAGATATTTAAACAGGAAAAAGTAAAGGTTACATTTCAATCAGTAATGCAATAATTTATTTAAAATGCAGAGAGTCATCAACTCAGCCACCAATACTTATGACTTGAGAATGTTGAGTTCTATGACTCACCATGGGAAGGATCTGGATTTCACCTTGTGTCTAAAAGGGAATATTTATTTTAAAAATTTCCCATTCTTTACCCCATATTGGCCTGATTATCTGTATTGTGGCTTACAGAATTTTATAGACAAAGTTGAAGTGAGGGAGAAAGCAAAGAATGGGCACATAAAAGGGAATTTGCCCAGATCTAGTCCAGAAAGACCTACAGGATCCTGCATTTTTTTTCAGGTGTTTCACTAATTTTAAAGATTCTGAGCAGTCTTATTCTAGATTCAGGCTCAAGTAAAAATCTAAAATGATCAAAGTCTGTGCATGTGCCTTTGGTCTCAATTTTCACACACTCTCCTCTTGGCACTGGCCAGAGCTAGCCTATCTTTTTGAGAAGATACTGGCAGAAAATAATTGAGTTACAAACTATGGGAATTATTTTGAACTTAAACAAAAACTTGTATTATATTAACTATTATTAAGAATAATGATATATTACACATGTAGGGAGTCTCATCACTTTTTAAGACATTGTCGTGTCTATCGAACAACTTTGCCAAGCAGATCAAGAAAACATTAGCCTCATTGCATAGAGCAATTTACTGTAGCTCTAAAAAGATAAATAATTTACTCAGGAAAACTTAGAAAGTGGGTAGCCCAATGCACTTTCTATCACAAGGCTCTTGTGAGTATTTCCAAAGTGTGTTCCTTGGAACACTAGTTGTATCAGACAGAATAATGGCCCCTTCAAAGTTGTCCACATCCTAATCCCTGGATCCTGTGACTATATTACTTGACATTTCAAAGGGTAGTTATGATTGCAGGTGGAATTATGGTTGCTAATCAACTGACCTGAAAATAGAGAGTTTATCCTGGATTATTTGGGTAAGCCCATTATAATCACAGGGTCCTTAAAAGTAGAAAAGGGTGTAGAAGAGGTGCTGCTCTGTGAGAAGGGACCAGTCTGTTGTTGTCGTTGTCTCTAAAGATGAAGAAAGGGGGCCCTGAGTCAAGGAATGCAGATGGCTCTAAAAGTTGGAAAAGTTAAGGAAATAAACTCTCTCCTAGAACCTTCGGAAAGGAATGCAGACATCTTGACTGCGGCCCAGTGAGATCTGTGTCAGATTTCTACCTAAGAACTATAACACAATACATTTGTGTTGCTGTAAGTTACTCAATTTGTGGTAATTTGTTAAAACAGCAGTGGAATACTCATGCACTAGTCCTGTGACATGTTTTATTAACAAGTGTTTTCTAAGACAATGGTATGGCGCTAAAGAAAACCTATCAGTAACTGTCAATTTCTATGGCATAGCTACTCTCACCATGGCCAATTTCAAACTACCACAGTGACGTCACTGAACTCAGAGTTGGAAAGAGATGCCACAACCTTGAGCTGATATGGGCCAGCTGCAGCAAACCACTGGAATAAGTTTGGGAAACTGCATACTTATAAATATTAGCTTTATTAGAGGTAGCCCTTCAGATAAGACATCTGCTTAACTTTACTTAACTCAGCATTCCAAACTTATTTGACGTTTTTCCCCTAAATAATACACATTGTGTGGAAACTTGGAAAGTTAGTGACAAAATTGTTACCAGCTGCTCTGTCTACTGTCTCCTAACTCAGATTTTTTTCCACTCTGCCAAAGCGTGCCCCCAGTTTGTGAACAGATTTTACTTTTTTATTGTTATCTATCTCATAATACTTGGGGACAGTGAGTCTAGGGGCCATAACATAGGAGGAACAGAGCTGGGAGGAAGTCACTGTGGCTAGCCCTTTGTCCCTGACCGCCCACTTTGCAGAGCAAAGCAAGTAGCAGCAAGCAGCTGATTAAAAAGTGATCTCTATTGACATCAAGATCTACTGACTGAGGGGCACTTCTCTTCCAACACAATCAGTCCAAATTGTCAACTGAATGAGGGCCACCTTGCTTCAAAGGGAGCAGCTTTTGACTGCTAGGTGTAATAGGATAAATGTAATAGGATAAATGACATTTGCCCTGTGAATACTACTCCATGTAATTCCCTCTCTAGGCTTTTCAGAAGCTTGGGGGAATCTTTTGATAATGATTTAATTTTTCCCCTGAGCTTGTTAACTCTGCTTATTAAGGGCATAGGGTTGGGGGTTGGGGTGCTTTAATCTTGCTAGTTAACTACATTTCTGTCTCTTCCTGTTTAGATAATTTCTTTTGGATGACTCATCCTCTTTAGGGTAAATGTTCAGTCTGTCAGATTTCCCAACCGTTTCCCTCTTCTTCCCCGAGATGGTGCCATATGTCTGGGGGTTTGAGGCCAGGGGGCAATCTTATAATCCTGATGCAGCAGGGTCAAGCTTCTGTGAATGCAGGTCCTTGTTTGGTGCACTGTTTGTTCTTGGGCTCTGTGGTGAGGAAGTTAGTCTGTGCCAACCCATGGGGGTCTGCTGATAGGTGGCTGTCTCCTCATGGACTGCAGAGATCATGCTGAGACCCGCGTGGCTTCGGCCATTGCCTGAAGTCTCTGGTCTCCACGCTATGCTGCCCTTGCTTCTGGCCAGACTTCTGCCAGCTCCCCCAACACTTCTGTCTTGCCATCATTTAAGTTTACAGGATCCAAGTATATCCCACACAGAGGAGTACTACTTCAGGCTATCAAGGGTCATCTCTCTTGATGCTGTATTGTATACTGGTGGCATGCTAAATGAGACACAGAGAAAAATGTAGAGCTTCTCCATCCCCCAAATTACACCAGAGAAAGTGGGTCACTAGCTCCAGTGTTCCTGGATTTCCCAATATGTTAGGGAGCAGCAGGGATTAAACACTTAATAATCTGACTCTATCACCTCTTTTTTTCTTTACATTCTACTGTGTTTGAAGAATTGGCTTCCTATTGTATCTTCTTACCAGCTTTCTAGTTGAAACACTTCTTAGGTCACATCTATTTCAGTAGCTTCATGGCTTAGCTTTCACGGGTGGCAGAGATAACTTCTACATACAAAGGAAAGGACTCTAAAATATGAGGTGGCCAGGCTTGGTTTGTGTATAAAGAATAATTGAAAAACTAGAAGGTAAGAGTCACCTAGGATGAAAATACATTGATTTAATATCCTGGCTATTCCCATTACACCTGCTGATAGGATTGTGCTAATGGGGATGTAAAGCCCCCTTTTCCCCATTACAGAATTGCTAAAGAATATAAATAAATCTCATTGCATCACTTCTCGGCCTTTTGGCTAAGATCAAGTGTAATAAATCTCATTGTGCTTTATGCCTAATGTGTGCTTATATTAAACTGATTTATACATAGGAGATAAGGTGTTATAATCCTAGTGGACAGTAGTATTCATAATGTGCTTTTAGTGAACTCAGAGGAATGTATTTTCCAGATGAAAGACTTTTTCCCCCTTTCTATTTCTCTAGTGATTTGTATTTTGTTCTAGTGGCGTATATTATACCTATTGTATTACTTGTTTCATATCTTTCTTCCTGCCTCCCAACATTTCTCCACATGTACACTAAACATACTTGACCATAAGAGGCAGAATCCTGTGATATTTATGTCTGTACATCTTCACATGCGTATCTCAAGTTCTGTGCCTGGCACACAGTTGCTGCTCAATTCATGAATGAGTCAGGTGACTTGCTAAGTAGCCATTCAGCAAATAGGCAGCCGAGAAAAAAATCTTGTTTCATCATCCATACCAAGTCTCTGGTGGGGGCACAAAAACTCAGCAGTGGGACTGACTCAAGAGAAGTGAATCACAGCAGACTGAAAACTTCACTTTCAGAAATGGGATGTTTTCATTGAATTTGACAATGTGAATTGACTGTGTATGAACCATTCAATCAATTGTGAATGTTGAATGAGGCTCCAGAGCAATATTTTTTTATGGCAAAATAAGAATAATTAGTATGGACAGAGAGTATTTTTTTTTCTACCAGCCGGACACAAATTATTAGTATGTTCAGTCTAAGTGCTTGATAATTGGGATGATACTTCTGCTACCAGTGCAAGTATTCTGAATTCTCTTTCCCTTGAAATAAATGGGCCTCTTTGTTATCCCTCTACCTGGAATGAGGCAATCGTGGTCCGGTTATAGCAACCATCTTGTAACCATGAGATTATGGGTAACCTGCTAGTGATGCTGGTGCACAAAGCTGGAAGGAGAACATGTTGTCACTGATAGTAATGGGGCTGTTGTAACAGGCCTGTATTGTCTATCTCCAAAATTCTCCTAAGATGTCAAGGGAGGGACTCAGTGGCTCAAGTAAACTCACTACTGCTCCAGAGATCTTCAACAGCAGAAATCAAGCTAGAGATTGGTCAAAGAAATGAAGGCTCCTCTGTAAGACAGGAAGTACCCACTAACAAGAGTTAAATAAAAACTTCATAATTCAGTAAGCATTACATGAATCAATATATAAAAAGAGCTTAGAACAGTGCTTGGCATGCATTAAGCACGATGTGTTTGTTCTCATCATTATTGTTACTGCTGTTGCTGATATTGCTACAGAGTAAACTGCTACTAGCTCCAGTCAATAGGTGTTCTTTGAAAAATTTAAATGATTTTTTTTTTCCCCCAATCTCTGCTACCCTAGCCCACAGTAAACACCATTCTACTTGCTACTTCTGTGAGTTCAACATTTTTAGATTCCACATATGTATGAGATAATGTGATGTGATATTTGACTTTCTGTGACTGGATTATTTCACCTAATATAATGTCCTGGAGGCTCATCCATGTCGTTGCAAATGACAGGATTTCCTTCCTTTTTAAAGCTGTGTAGTATTTTGTTGTGTATGCATACCACATTTTCTTTATCCATTCATCTGTTGATGAGCACTTAAGTTGATTCCACATTTTGACTATTGTGATAATGCTGCAATGAACGTGAGACTGCAGAGATCTCTTTGGCATAATGATTTCATTTCCTTTGTGTGTGTGTGTGTGTGTGTGTGTGTGTATATATATATATATATAAAACACCCAGTGGTGGGATTGCTGGATCTTAAACTATTTTAAATTCAAAAATTAATTCCTACTTATCACAGAAAAAGTATAGGTAGCTTAAAAAAGGAAAAAAAAAAAAATACTACCTAAAGATAATCATTAACAGTTTGATCTATATACGTATGTTTCTCAAAAAGCATTATATCGTGCTATGTTTACTATTTTACAAACTACTTCTGTTTTAACTGTAATATTGTTGATATCTTTTTAATATTTTCTTTTCTATTCTAAATGCAAAATTATACTGATTTTAACATATCTTACCATTTAATGAGGCATTAGAATATATATAATTCTATATTTATATATACATATGTTCTACATTTATATATTAACATACATATTTATAATATATATTCATCTCATAATAAAGACAGCATTTGGCTTCATTATTATTTTATATTGTTTTGTTATATTTTATATTATTTATTCATTAGTATATTTTGTATTATTTTATTATAGCCAAAAAATCTTTTATGCTTTTAGAAATTTCTTCTTTTTTAAACGTGAGAATTTTTTTATTGTGCTATGTAATTGATTAGTAAATTATTCACTGGACCTGGTTTTGAGTCATAGCTTCAGCTTCTCTCTCAAGAGAACCACATACTGCCTTCGCACTGTCTCAGTGCTGTTGGAATACACCAACTAACTCTAATGTCTGTTGTCTTGAATATAATGTAAGCTAAGTTGTTTAAAATATGGACCTGTTTCATGCTGTGCATTTGCTGGTGAAGAAAGATTTTAGACTGATTGTGAGCATGCTGTTGGAAAAAGTGAGTGACTCAGCAGTTTGGAACTGTTTCTGGTAAAAACACAAATCAGTAACTGCCTTTGGGTCATCGGTCCAACAGGTTATAGTGATGTAGTATGAGGTATCTGTATGTCTCAGACCAAATTGATTATCCTGGATGCTAAACTGAGAACTTACGACAAAACAGTACAATAAAAAAAAAAAAAAATCCTGGTATATTGTAACATCCAAATTGTAATCTAAGATAAACACAACATGCTGAGCTAAAGAGGACTGTTGTATTTTGTGTAGAAGGGGATTTATGAGCACATTATTAGGGAAAACCAATAGGTAGGTGAATGAATGTAAGGAAATTTTAAAGGTAGAACAATTAATAACCTCTTCATTAGGATACTCCTGTATAAAATATTTAATTTTGTACCCTTTAGTCTTATCTATACTATAAAGTGCTACATAACCTCTAACTGGCAAAATATTCTGGTAGCATCTTTTGACTTAGGTTCTATGAGAATTCAGAGATAACAACATTGCATTCATTTAAGTGTGCTAAATTATTAATCTTGCCATCCAGAATGTCTTTTTATAGTCTATTATATTTAGACCTAGAGAAATTGTCAATTGACAGAGAATACATTTTAGTATCACTATCTTGAAAGCGCATTTGTATTCCTTTTGATGCTGAAATTGTGGATTTGCAGTAGAACAATACAATCATTGTGTAGTGTAACAGGTCCCATAATTCAGTGTAATTGGAAGTCAAAGATTGTATGGGAATGGAAAGCAAAATATAAAATGATTAGTTGCCTAGGAGTGTTTTCTAATTTTTCTACAGAGTATTTATTGGTTAACACAAACTTCAGAAAATATATCTTCTGTGACTTATGTTGTACTATAAAATATTTAATTACATTTGACTCTCAATTCTCATTTGTGTGTGTGTGTTAATGTGCACATGTGCTAAATCAAAACGTGATGCAATTCTAAATGCCTTCTAAGAAACAGAAGCTAGTAAGGAATACGGCCAAATTTTGGGGTGAACTATTCATAGAAAGTGACATCTGCAAAGCCCAGTGTCTAATAAAAACACAGGACAAATAAGTAAATGTTTCCTTTCCTTACAGACATTGAACTTTTTGTAGGAGACAGATGTTATTACATTACCTGGTTCCAAATGACTGCTAGAGAGTAAAAAATAAAAACAGCATTTTACTTTTTATGTTTATAAAGTTCAGTGATCTAATTTAATTTGCTTATTGTAAATAAAATCAGTTTTAATAGTCCTATAAACTAAAAGTCTGTTAATTAATGGAGAATTCTACAAAAATACGATAAATTTCTATTTATCTCTGCTATAGTCAAACATTTACTAATAGTGTTATTAAAAAATTTTTAAATGACCACAATTGTATTTGTTAAGTGTAAAATGAGTGTGATGGACTCACTAATGTCTAAGGTCCATTTCACTTTAAAATTATATCCTAAGTTATTTCTCAATGAAGTTTAGCATTTTCCAAGTTGTTTGAGAAAAGAATTTTTTAGTTTTTCTTCAATGCCACTGAAACAGAGTGTTTACGTTATTTTAGACTCCTTAAATTGCAAACGAACTGTTCTGCCATCTGTGCAAGTGAATGCACAATAATACATAAGATTATTTGCTACAAATTAAACTATTTTATGTTTTTTACCCAGGATTAACCATGTTTCATCTATGAGAAACTGAAATTTAGACTTTTCTGTATTTAAACAGCATGACAAAAATGACCCCAAGTGGTAGGACAATTTCTAGAAAGTCTGTAGACTATTAACACCTAGGTGGCTGGGCGTGGTGGCTCACACCTGTAATCCCAGCACTTCGGGAGGCCCAGGCAGGCAGATCAACTGAGGTCAGGAGTTTGAGACCAGTCTGACCAACATGGAGAAATCCCATTGTTACTAAAAACACAAAATTAGCCAGGGGTGGGGGTGGCACATGCCTGTAATCCCAGCTACTCGGGAGGCTGAGGCAGGAGAATCACTTGAACCTGGGAGGCAGAGGTTGCAGTGAGCCAGGATCATGCCATTGCTCTCCAGCTCGGGCAACAAGAGTGAAACTCTGTCACAAACAAATAGACAAACACAACACCCAGGTTTTGGCATATTGGCCCTGAAGAGTGGAGATGAATCTGCCCAAACAAATAGTTTTCTCTCAAAAGCTCTAATCTTGAAATGCTCAGAGCTCACCTTAGAGAGTCTTAGTGGGCTGGAAGCAGACTGTGTACTTGTGAACATCTAAATCCATCCCGTGGCTATTGTAAACAAGATTACCCAAAAGAGTTTTGGGAGATTAGAAAGGTCAAAGAGGACATGGTCACAGAATGTAGGAAAGGATGATTAGAAAGTAGGAATGCGCTATAAGGCAGTTTGGGGTTATGTGACTTATAAGGGAGTTTCATTGATTCCTTTAACAAATAATTGTTGAGCAGCTGCAGAGTAAAAGACACTGTGCTATGGTCATGGAGGGTCTATCTATGCTGTCCAAAAAGACACTGTGCTATGGTCATGGAGGGTCTATCTATGCTGTCCAGTATGTAGCTACTAGTCACCTGTGACTGTTTAAATTTTATTGAATTAAAATAAATAAAAGTACAGCACAGTTCCCATTTGCACTGGCCATATGTCAGGTACTCAGTAGCCACAATGTAGCTAATGGCTATCATATTGGACAGTGGGGATATAAAATATTTATATCTTAACAGAAAAATTTATTGGAGAATGCTGGCAGAATAGTCAAATATATCCTGGTGCTTTTCATGCTGGTAACCCACTTGAGCAGATTGCGTAAACAAATAGATGCAGTAGCAAACATGTATTATATGAGCAATTTAAGAGGTATGGATAAGACAACTGAGTGAATTCAGAGAAAAACAGAAAATCACATAGGATTGTCAGAATAGAGTGACAGAAAAAGTACACTTTGAAGTCGGGACTGAAGAAAGTATGAGTTTAGTCATTGTCTTAGCTTGGGCTACAGTAACGAAACACCATAGAGTGGCCTAAATAACAAATATTTATGTCTTACAGTTGGAGACTGGGAAATTCAAGATCAAGGTGCTAAAAAAATTGAGTGTCTGGTGAGGGTTTGCCTCTTGGTTTGCTGATGGCTACCTTCTCATTATCCTCACATGGCAGTGGGTTGTGGGGAGGAAGAGAAAGAGAGTGAAAGGAAGCATGCTAAAATCATGTGTCATCTTATAAGGGCGCTAATCTCATTCATGAAGCCTCCACCCTCATGACCTCATCTAATCCTGCTTAGCTCCTGCAGACCCCATCTCCTAACACCTACCCATCACATTAGAGGGTAAGGTTTCAACATATGAATTTGGGGTAAACAAGCATTCCATCCAAAACAGCAGTTGAAGACAAAGTGAAAATGTTCTCTCTATAAAGGAAGATGTGAGTTCAGAGGCAGGAGCAGATGGCAATTAGGCTTGGGTAAAAAGCTCAGGAGAGGAGGGGATGAAAAGTCACCTGAAGCCATTGGTATTCTAACTGTGAAAAGCCTTGAGGGCTAAGAATTTGAGACTTTTTCCTGAAGGGACTGGGAAACCACTAGAATTTCTGAGTAAGAAATGTGATCCAAGTGTTATTTCAGAAAGATGTATCTGGCAGCGCTACGCAGACTGGGTAGGGTGGGGAGAGAGGAAGTTGATAGACCATATCAAAGTGTGTGGAAAATAGACCATATGTGCAGTTGTAAGGACCTGAAGTTGAATATCCGCAACTTACTCTAGACACACAATATAGTGAATCATGAATAAAATAAGCTTTTTGAAAACTAACAGCATTATTAGAAATCCAGGTCTCCGTATTTCTGTAAATGACTGATTTTTTTACATCTCTCTTTTGTTATCTTGAGTCAGAAGGATGCAAATTGCCCATACTTCATAGCAGAGCAACAGGAGGGACTTAGAGACAAAAAGGTAAGATCCGGGGGAAAAACATGTAAGGAAATAGTAATAATTCAGGCTGAAGACAGAAATAGGACCAGGCACATAGAAGTCACTTGAGATGTGCAGTGTGCTGAAATCTTCATCTGAACAGCATCCACCTTCAGTGCCAGTTCTGCTTATGTAGTGGTGTGGTGAGCCTCTTAGCACTGGCTCGTGAGATGCCATTGTGTGCATCTCTTCTCAATTTTGTTTTCAGTGAAGTCTCATGGTGAGAGTGTTTACACCATGGAAATTGGCAATGCTATAAATCAAGGCTGCTTCTATCCCCAGCTGTACCCACAGGAACTACCCAGACAAACCTGAGCTCTTCTTTAAAAGACAAGACTAGAAACTAAAGACACCAGGCTGGGCACTGTGGCTCACACCTGTAATCCCAGCACTTTGAGAGGCCGAGGCTGGTGGATCACCTGAGGTCAGGAGTTCAAGACCAGCCCGGGCAACACGGTGAAACCCTGTCTCTACTAAAAGTACAAAAAAAAAAAAAAGCCAGGCATGGTTGTATGTGCCTGTAATCCCAGCTACTGGGGAGGCTGAGGCAGGAGAATCACTTGAACCTGGGAGGCAGAGGTTGCCGTGAGCCAAGATCATGCCACTGCATTCCAGCCTAGGCAACAGAGTAAGAGTCTGTCTCAAAAAAAAAAAAAAAAAAGAAAAAAAAGAAAAGGAAAAAGAAACTAAAGACACTGTTGCACCTGAGCAGCCATACCAGGGCATGGAGGCCAGTTCTTCCAGCCTGGAGTTTATAGTTCTAGGTGTATATATGGAAGTACATTGTTTTGTAATATCACATACATCTTAAACTACATGTATGAATACTTCAAATGTACTAAGCATTTTTAGATTTATTCTTTCTCTCTCGCTTTGCCATAGAGCTGTTCAGGAGTTCACCCAAGAGAGTGGAGACTACCTCTTCCTGATTTCCTTGTACAAATTTTAGTGACCTGGCCTGTGCTTTATGGACAGAAAAGCTGTCTGCATAGTTACACTCTTACCAATGGATGTGAATAGCATGTCTCCCTTCTAGTTTAAAGAATATTTTTTTCTGTCTTTTAATAGGCTTACTTTCCTTTATAACTGTGTACTTTTTCCTATTGCAGCAGTGGAGAGTAGTACTTCCAACGGCTCTTGTTTCACTGCAAGTACTACTTGCCATTGATTGAGTGCACCTGGCATTTTCTGTGCACCCATCTCATTTAATCCTCATCCCCATCCTTTTATTTAGAAACTATGATGTCCATTTGTCAGATGAAGAAAGAGGACCTGAGAAGTTGAGAGAACTTTAATCATATACCCAATTGATCTGGGATATCAAATTAACCATATCATGCTTAATTCAAATGCTTAACCATTAAGCCACATTGCAGGAAGAAACATTCTTTTCTGATAGTGAGGGCTTCCAGAAGCCATGGCAGCTCCATGGGCTTTGGTGACCAGGAATCAGGCTTTTTTACCGTGTGCCTAGGAGAGTGCACTACCATTACCTTTAAGGGACTGTGGGAGAATAAAGGCCATGGTGCATGTGGGCACACAGGGGCCCTTGCTCTAGAGATCTTATAGCCTCTGAAACCTCACAGGTGATGAACATTCTTGGTAGTTCTGGTAAAATGCCACTGAGAATTCCCAGATTGAGTCAGGGTCCTCGGGTTGAGAAAAGTTATAACCAAATTTTTCCAAGTTATGCCTCGTGCCAAAGCCCTAAGGTTTTAAAAACAATAGTAACAAACTATTCAGGCATTTCTAAGATTTTTAAGTAGGAAAAGAATTATTTCTGAGATGCAACCTACAATTGTGGGGGAAAAACGCACTTCCTGGATACCTTGAATATTGCAGCATGGATAAATGACTTGAGGATCAAAAATGTCTGAAACATGTTTGCAAAAGGACCCAATTGCAATAGCAAATAAGGCTTGAGGAACTGATGCCATTTTGTGAATTGGGCGTGTAATGTGGCAAAGCTATCTCCTTTTATAATGTCATATTTGTGTATATTCACACTTATGCATGGACATGCATCTATTATAGTAACTTGATAAAATAACCAGAGGGTATAGAAATTCCTTCCTAAACTTGGGTTTTCAGACATGCTTTCTTTATTCTCAACACCCGTGCACATGAGAAACTGAAGCTCAAGCACGGACTTGGCAGGCAGAGCCTGTTCACTGTTTTCTTAAACGCTCTCCCTTTCTCTACAGTAGTACCTATTTTGGGGGCACTAAGCAGCCTCACACTCGCCTCTCAGGCTTCTGAAGGGTATTGAGGACTTGTTTGGAGCGCATAATTTATGCTGTGCTGAAAAACAGCTCAGACTGTAATGGTGCCCAGAGAATCCAAGTTCTCTGAAGACCAAGATCACATTAATATGCAGTATTTCATTTACAACCCCCTTCTAAGTAGGTTTGAGAGGATAATGCCTTGTTTGAATAATAATATAGCACATTTTACTATGCAAAGTGCTTTCACATAAATCATCCATCTTATTTTATTTTTGAAACAATGAGGGAGATAAGGCCAGGATTATTACCTACAGGGAATCAAAAGCTCAGAAAGGTCAAGTGATTTACTCAAAGTCACATTGCAAGTTCTCAGTAAAGCTGAGATTAGAAGCTGTGATTCTCCCATTCCCAGCTCAGCTGGGCCTTTTTAAAAGCATGTTAGGACCCACAGCTTCCTGGGTGGAACACTGAAATTCTCAGGCCCAGCCTCTTGCCTCTAAGTGTTCCATTTCTATACTTTGATTTTAGCATCATTTAGATGTTGTGGCCTTATAAAATGGTAAGCAATTTTGAATAAAAGTTTATAATTTAGTCTTTTCTTTTAGGAAACGACTTTTAAAATTCAACCTGAAAGCATTATCAATTTCTTAAGCTAAATTTACAAAACTGGATGCAAGTTGCCTATGACAGTGATTCTTGGTATTTGTTTTCCATCCTTATGTTTAATCATAGGCATGGGCTTGAGTTTTATGTGAGGTAATTAATGGGAAAGCACTTTGTAATTTTAAAACATTGTGATAGTAAGAGCTGACAGGACAGTGTCAGAAATTAATTAATTAATTTAGTTTAACAGTTTCAACCTGTTGGAAATGGTATTTTGACTTGTTCACATAGTATCTCTGCTTAGTACCTTTTTATAAATTTCACTTTGTAATTCCTTTAAATACATACATTTATGATATTTTATATAATATATGTGATTAAATATATGTGTATACGTGTATATAAATTACTATTTTGTCTTTATTAAATTTTCATACATGCTGGGATTCTCTCACTTAATTTTCTGGTTTTAAAAATATTCTTAAAGCTTATGGGAAATGTACCAATTAATTCACTCTGGCACCATGATTTGTCTGTAACTTCAAAGGGCTATGCTTAAAATCCAAAAGCCATAAACTAAAGGTGTTTTATGGAATTTACTTGACATTTCAGAGGAAAATGAAGGCATTACAAAACAAGCATATTAAGTATACGATTCACATCCCAACAGCTCAAAGGCAAGGAAGCCTGAGGAAGCTAAGTTACTGGCCATATGTTTCATAAATATAAGCTTAACGGCAGTGAATGTATTAATGTCAGTGAAGACAAGTATATGAAGATATGCAGTCCAGGGTGAACACTATCTGGCATGCACTGATCTTTCTGTTCTTAAGAATCTTGACCATGCCAATCTTCATGATTCTTTTAGCTCTATTATGCAATAGGTAAGTGTCGGCTTTGGGACAGATACCATAGTAACGGTAGATTTACAATTACAGTAGAATCAAAATATATCTTTGTCAGCCAAGTATTTGACAAGATCTTGGTATATCCTTGTATATATTAAAGAAGGCCAGGCTGGATGAGAACATAGCTGGAGACTGAAAACCCATATTCCAAGACTGTTGATTAGTTAAATGAAATTCTGAATTTTTGCACCACTGAATTCTTTCATTGGCCATGAATGTAATACTTTATCAAAGTTTTGGATGAGAACATTGAGGGCAGGGTTATTCCCGGTCATTCCAGATGACCCAGAGCACTGAAGATTACTTTCACGACAGAATAACCAAGAATACAAAACCACCTCAATGGATTATAACCAAGTAGTGACATTTACCCAGGATATTAGTAAAGTTCTCCACATTGATTCAAAAAATAAATAAGGTAGATAAACATTACATTTGAACAATACATGTTATAAGATATTTATACTTTTTGTCATCCTTTCCAGCCACAAATGAGCTGTGTATTCTGGCCAGAAATACCTAGGTAAATATGGTGTTTCTCTATTTTACTTTGAATATAAGACTCAACTTCAGTATCTAAGTGTTAGTGAGTATATTTTTATAAGTACTGTTGTTCCAAATCGCTTGCTGTCAGTTTAATTCAGTAAAAACATGACAGGTGCCTAATCTGATTTAAGCATCATAGAGCATTCCAGGAAAAAAGGAAACTAATAAGATGTCATCTCTGACCTCCAAGGTTTAATGGGGAAGGCAGGCCCCCAAAGCAATCAGTGCAAAGACGCTTACAAGAAGGGTGCTGTGGCTACCTAGCTATCAGCCGCAGCAGTTGTTCATGGATTTTCATTTTCATATGCACCTCTTTTACCTGAAAGATGTACCTTGCCCCTTTCTAACTTTACCGTTTCAGGGTAAGGCAGTGAGTTATTCTCATACCACCGAGAAGTCATCAATGTCCATCTCTCCCTGACTAATGGCTATAAAGCAGCAAGAGTTTCCTAATTGGCATTTCAAAGAACACTAAGGATCAATTACACATAAAATGTTTATTTATAAAACTGTCATAAACTACAGGTTCAATTAGTTTGACCCTCTGGTAATTAGCACAGACTTACAAGAGAGAAAGTCAGATTACACCAATACTTCTATTCTTGTTATTTCTACAGGAAAGAATCAAAGCACACAAACAAAACAAAAAAAGTAATAGCAGCATATTCTTCCCGGTGGGAGCAAGAGAAGAAAAGAATACTCTGCCTATCCCTTTGCCTTCATCTTCTTTCTAAAGGCAAATATGCATTCTCAATCAAGCACATTTCCTTTTGGAAATAATTTCCTTGTTGTTTAAAAGGCCTCACTTTTACTCACCTTGCTCAAAGAACACAGGTGTATCAAAACCCTTAGGTTACTCCCAAATTATTTTTCCAGATTGTTTTCTCCAGAACAGTAGACCTGAGGGAATTCAATGGTAAAGGGGTACAAAAGTGTTAGGCAAGTTTTCCCTCTCTTAGAAATTCACAAGACACTTTACCATATTAGAGTCTTATCCCTTGGTTTAACCGACTATGTTTTGACATTGTGTGTTTCCTTGTGGTATTAATTATTTAGTTTTATTGCTTTCAGAAGCTTAGTGTTACTACTACTGACAAAATCCACCTTACTAAGGGAGAAATTACAGAGAGGACAAAAAACTCAAAATTTAGAATGGTAAGAGGAAATGAGGAAAGTGTGTGTGTGTGTGTGTGTGAGTGTGTCTTAGGGAAGTGAGAAAATATTATAATTGAGGTTTTCTTAAATTAGCATTTAGGACCACTAAATAAACAAATTTCACTGTTCACAGAAATGTTAAGAACACATGATATAATTAAAGCCAACTTAAACTAAATTATTCTTTTGGCAGATAATGTCCTGTGGTTACAAATTTTCTGGACTCATGAAAGGTATAATATGTAGTATTATTTTAAACAGGTCAACATCACTGTTGAAAGATGCTAAACCTTAGAAGCCTGTGAAAGGGAAACACTAATATCCCAATTTTACAGTTAAACAGGCACAGAGAGGCTAAGAGTCTTGCCCAAGGCCACAGAGGAAGGAAGAGACTAAATCTGGAACAAACTTTCTAGTCTCCATTTCCAGAAGAAACCACTCAACCAGGCTTCCTCTTGTCATGGAAGCTTAAAATATTTGATATGGTCATCTTGCCTTTTTTTTTTCTTTCCAATGACTCTATAAAGGCTTTCAAGATGGTAGTGGTCAAGCTGTCCCTTTCTTTTGCAGCCTTCTCGATGCTTGTCTCTTCGGTGGTGCAGCAACAGCTTATGTTTTTTTTTTTTTTTTTTTTTGCTTGGCTTAGGACGCTCCCTTTGAGGGTTTCTGAATCGCTGGCCTTTTGATGATGTTTGATGCAACAATCCTCTTTACCTGCAACCCACATCACTGACCTTGGAGCTCAATGAACTTTTCATTTACGTGCACAGTCAAATTAAATTTGCCTGGCCTTTGAAAACTTACATCTGTTGAGTGTATAATTTGTATTGCCATTTGTTCCACAGATGTGTAACAAGACAAATACCTGTCCAGGCTTATAAGGGATTCAGAAATGCTTACGTTAATCATGCTGGTGGAAAGAGGTTAAGGGCGATACAATAAATCAGTCTCCAAATGGTTTCACTTGGAACGGCCTGGGAGAACAGGGTTATTTTTATCCTAGGATGCTTTTAATTTGAATCAAAAATAATTTACCACATGTTCTGCCACAAGTTCAAAAGGATTGGTAACAAACATTTAATCTTTTTCTTTTCGGATTGGCGCTAAGCCCTCATCAAAAAGCGTATGCAGTCAGGCAGCTTATCTCCACTGAGCTGCTTCCCTTAATGTGTTCCTAATTATAATCGTATATATGGCTCACTGTGGCTGATTGAACAATATGGCAGTAATTTCTTTACAGGCCTCCCTGCTCTTTGAACTGTGAGTACAGAGGGCTAGAACAGAACCAGATCAATGGGATTTGAGTGCTGGCAAATCAAGCCAGATGCGATCTTTAGAGAATGAGTTTCCAGCTGTTTCCCAGAAAGGGACTTCAACAGACAGCTGAGGACCTTATCATTATCATCATGATCATCATCATCATTCCCACTAAATACACTCACAGCTCTTTACACAACGTGCAACTATTCTCCTCTCTTCCTAAATCATTACCCACCATAAAGTCTCCCAAATGCTTTGAAATGGTGACTGTGTAAAACAGATAAGCCTGTGACTGACGATGTGGGAATGGAAACATAATAGTATTATATTGACACTATATATTTGTCCGTGCTGCAAGATGTGCAGCTGAAAGCAATGTCCAAAATTTATTTTTAAGATAGCAAATACAACATTTCCATGTGTTTGTAAGAGGGAGATAACATAATCCTCATTTTCTTGGTCAAAATGGCATGTTATTGCTTTGTGCACACATCTTCATGTCCTCCACATCACTATCACCATGCCTTGTTGAGGCAGTATCCAATAAATGTTTCTAGGAAGAGTAAGTGCTTGCTTTGTATAGAGCCTTGTGCTGTGGGGGAAGACAGCAAGCTTAATACATCCAAAGGAAGTTGCTGTGGCCCTCTAAAAGGCTCCCAATCAGAGAGACCCTAATATATGAATTTAAAATGATAATTACTTTGAACAATGTAAGAATCATTAAAATGAAAGAAAATGTCCAATAGCAGAGGGACTCACAAGCTTTCCCAAATACAACTGTCCGAGTTAGCTAGTCTATGTGAAATAATTTATGCCACCTTCAAAAGCCTACCTCATAAAAATTCTTCCTCTCTAGCCTGCTCTGGGGCTCCTAAGTCCTGCTCTTGGCCTCCCTTTTTCAGGACTTTCTGTGGATCCAGGGAGGAACTTCAGAAGAGCCAGGATTAGTCAGTCAACTTAAACTCAATATCACCCAAATAGAGTTGGTCAGGTAAAATAAAGAAGTTGAAATAGGAGGTGAAGGTCAGGAGAATGAGAATATTGAGCGATCCCGAGATATGGGCAAATGAAGAGCAGGTCTAGGGATCTGTTTGGTTTTTGTTTGTCTGTTTGTTTTGAGCAGTGCTCGTGGAAGAGGAAATCTGAAAGAAGGAGCAAAGTACGGTGGACATGGAAGAGACGCAGTCTACATGACTTTGTTCATACTTTGTTTAGAAGACTTTCTCTAATTTGTTTCAACTTTTATATTTCTTAGTAAATTCCTTGAAGATAGGAACCACCAATGATCTTTTGCTCATTACTTATTCTTCAATGCCTAGCACTTGAAAAAAAGCAAATACAAAATGTTTATTTATTAACCTTTGTATCATTACTGTATCCTAGTAGATGCTCAATAAATATTGGAGTAATAAGTAACTATTTACAATTTTAACTATCCTCAACTGAAAAACTCTTCTGGACATTTTAAACTCTGATACTCAAACAAAACACAACAACAAAACAAATTAAAATCCTTTTAGAACTAAAAGTGTATTATAAAATAAAAATGTATTTCAAAATAGAACTAGAGTGTGCAGCTGATAAATTATGAGTATTTAGTTATACATTTTCAACTAAACTAAAAGTTCTAGGAACCATATCATTTTCTATGGGAACAGAAGTAAATAATTTATTTTAATCTGGTATGTATATGTATATAAAACTACATGAATATTACCTGCATGTGATTAAAATCACACAACATGTCTTAAAACTATTTTTCCTCAGGTAACACAGATAGTAAACATGAATTATTTGGATCTGTGCTCTCCAAATATATTTGATTACTCTCTTTTATCAGTTAAAAATTACAAGAAAAACTTTTGAGCATGCACCCTCAATATATGTATATGTATTCATGGATTGTATATATACTACTACTATTTGTATTACTATTCAATTTCTTTCTTTACTTTAGATCAAAATACATTTAAATAGGAATTAAAATACCACTTGTCCATCACCTAATGGCTCAATTTGCTCCTGCCTTGGGTGTGCACACCCTACTCTGGAACAGACCAGAGTTTTAAAGAAGTGACTGGAAGTTGTGACTGTCATTATTATGAAGCTTTGAATTTGCTCTCCTCTTTAGGACACAGACATGGCATTAGAGAAGGGCAGAAAACTGCACTTGACTGTGCACAGAGAATGCTAGAGACCTCTTGTGCAAGAGAGGGGACTAGGTTGCCTAGTGTAATGAGAGAAGCATGGGTTTTGAGGCCGTTACAATGTCTGTTTCTTCTTGGCCAACATTTCAGTAAGTGTAGTAAGTATATCTCCACAATAGGGTTAAGATAACCAGTGCCTTCTTAAAAACACATGCAATCATCGTAACCCTACTAAGTCTGTGCTTTGCAAAAATTAAAAGTAAAACTAATTTTCATTATGACTCTATTATTCTTCCTTGTTCCTAGGCCACAGGTGGGTGCACAAATTTCAGTTAAGAGTTGGATAAATCGGGGGAAGTTGTTACTTCTGAGGATCAAGGGCAAGTAACTAGATCAGGGATGGGTAAACAGAGGGTTTCAATTCTGGGTGTTATATTTCAGTGAGTTGGTACAGAGATGATTGTTTTATATCCTTTCCTTCTTATTGAATCTCTTTTTTCTAAGTGAGTAATGAAAAATAGTAGAGATTATACTGGAAATATTTTTAAGAAATTTAGAAAAGTCCTAGGATTGGGTTTACTAGAATAATTTAAATAATAAGGTTAATATGGGATTGTAGATGCATGCATTACACTAAAGAGACTTGTTGTAATGAGACCCAACTCGGTAGAGTAAGTTGTTAGAGAATTTGGACTTCTTCCTTTTAAGGCTGTCTTAGGAAGGGTGAACACTGTGGCATTTAAAAAACAAAAGTTTAACTTACTTTCTGGAGTACATACCAGTTCTTATAGCTTGTATAAGCCCTCTATTTTATGCCGTTGGGTCATCACAGGTTCGGTAAAATCCTCCATTATCATTTTCATTGAAAACAAATCCATTGTAATTCAATTGAACAATTACACATTGATCGTCTAAAATGTGCCAAACATAATACAGAACATGCATTTTATAAGAAAATTGGACTGCTCTAAGATATGTAATAAATCATCTTTAATTTTATGAAAAGGGAAGCCAGGCATGTTAATGGAGTTTGTTTTTATAAACATGAAGTGTTTGGGCATGTTTGATTTTTCAGTTGGGCTGCTCAGCCAAGCTTAGTTAGCACCTTGTAAAAATGAGTTGTTTCTCATTTCCTTAATGGAAAGCAGCGAGAGTCATAGCTATGATCCCCATATCAGCTGGAGGCCTTCTGTAGTGCTCCTTAAGCCTCTGAGGTTAGATCCAGGATGCAAATCCGTCTGGATACTTGAGACCAGAAAGTGTGTTTCTCCAGAGAATTTAAACTCTCTCCCCATCAGTCATAGACAAGCCAACTATCTAAAAGCAGATCTCTGTTTTCAAATCTCTAAGTTGGAAGAAAGGTTTTATTGATAAGCATTTACATCTTAATAATTTCTTGAAATACATAGCTGGTTCATCATTTTTACAATTCATTTGGCCTTCAGAACACACCATAATTCTGCATCTGTGTGGATATCAATTTTCTTACTCATATAATGTTAACTGAAGAATGTGATAAAACAGGGCGCATGTTGGAACTGTTCCTTGTCCTGTGGCCTTAACAAGCCACAGCTGTATCAGCTGTATCAGCAGCTGGTCATTGAAGGAGCCTGGTCCTAGCCTCTCCCAGCATCCTTTTTCAGCTAGATCAAAAGGAAATATACCAGGCAGAAGGTTTTATCATCAAAGCCTATACAAATCTGTGGGAACCAATATTTCCATTTAGATTGCTTCAGCATCATCAGACTGAAAAGATTTTTCTCTAGTGGGACAGAGGTTGTTAAATCAGCCAATTTGAAAAGCTTTTTCATCCTCACTGAGTTTATCAAAGAAAAGGAATACGGTGTCAAAAAGTTTGTTCACCCCCCAACATGCTTTACTAAGCTGTCAGCTTATTCTCTTACCAATTATTTTAAAAGTTGTGTTAATTACCACTAGTGATTGTTTAATGGTGATTTTAATGAAAGTAGTTGCCATAGATTTAATTAATGAGCCCCAAACTCCTGCTATTTCAAACACAGGTAAAACTAAGGAGCAACTATTATGAGGGAGTGAGTATATTATTCACTTCTAGAAAGGAGTAAAATAAATTTTTTTTCATTTAAAGGCGTTAAAATAAATATTTATCTAAATTCTCTCAGATGACACTGTTCAATACATTTGCTTGCCCAGGCTAAGTTCAACCTTTCATTCAGAGGGCTCACTGATGCCACAGAGAAGTGCTGAAAAATATTCTGTGTTTATTTTCAACATATATTGTACCCATGGTCATCTCAGTTTATTTTTATTCTAAATTCATTTTTTGCATTTTCTTAATATGTAAAGTATTCTTATAGAGAATATTTAAATATTTTAATAGGCATTCTTATACTGCCTGTATTTTTGCAGTAGCCTTCACTGTAACTGGTATTTTCATCTCTGTTCTTTTCTTTCTGGAAAAAAATTCTGCACACAAATTCCAGATTTATCTTCTTGAAACACTGATTTTTTAAAAAATTTTAAGATCCAGGGTACATATGCGGGATGTGCATGTTTTTTACATAGGTAAACATATGCTATGGTGATTTGCTGCACCTACCAACCCACCACCTAGGTATTAAGCCCAACATGCATTAGCTATTTTTCTTGATGCTCTCCCTCACCTCACCCCACTGACAGGCCCCTGTGTGTATTGTTCCCCTCCCGATGTCCATCTGTTCATATTGTTCAGCTCCCACTTATAAGTGAGAACATGCATTGTTTGGTTTTCTGTGCCTGCCTTAGTTTGCTGAGGATAACGGCTTCCAGCTCCATCTATGTCCCAGCAAAGGACATTACCTCATTCCTTTTTATGGCTGCATAGTATTCCATAGTGTATATATACCACATTTTCTTTATCCAGTCTACCATTGGTGGGCATTTGATAGATTCATGTTTTTGCTATTGTGAATAGTGCTGCAATGAACATACGCAAGCATGTATCTTTATAATAGAATAGTTTATATTCCTTTGGGTATATAACCAATAATGGGATTGCTGGGTCAAATGGTATTTCTGGTTTTAGGTCTTTGAGGAATTACCACGTTGTCTTCCACAATCATTGAAATAATTTACATTCCCACCAAGGTGTAAAAGCGTTCCTGTTTCTCTGCAGCCTCGCCATCATGTTGTTTCTTGACTTTTTAATAATCACCATTTTGACAGGCATGAGATGGTATCTCATTGTGGTTTTCATTGGCATTTCTCTTAATGATCAGTAATGTTGAGCTTTCTTTCACATGTTTGTTGGTTGGATAAATGTCTTCTTTTGAGAAGTACCTGTTCATATCCTCTGCCTGCTTGTTAATAGGGTTGCTTGGATTTTTTCTTGTAGATTTGTTTAAATCCTTTGTGTAATGGATTCTGGATGTTAGACCTTTGTCAGATGGATAGATTGAAAAAATTTTCTTCTATTCTGTAGGTTGTCTGTTCACTCTAATGACAGTTTCTTTTGCTGTGCAGAAGCTCTTTAGTTTAATTAGATACCATTTGTCAATTTTAGCTTTCGTTGTAATTGCTTTTGGTGATTTCATCATAAAATCTTTTCCCATGACTATGTCCTGAATGGTATTGCCTAGATTTTCACCTAGGGTTTTCATAGTTTTGGGTTTTATATTTAACTTTTTAATCCATCTTGACTTAATTTTTGAATAAGGTGTAAAAAAGCATTCCACTTTTAATTTTCTGCATGTAGATAGCTAGTTCTCCCAGCACCATTTATTAAGTATGGAATCCTTTCCCCATTGTTTGTTTTTGTCAGGTTTATCAAAGATCAGATTGTTGTAGATGTGTGGTCTTGTTTCTGAGTTCTCTATTCTGTTCCATTGGTCTATGTGTCTGTTTTTGTACCAGTACCATGCTGTTTTGGTTACTATAGCCTTGTAGTATAGTTTGAAGTTGGGTAAAGTGATGCCTCAAGCTTTGCTCTTTTTGTTTAGGATTGTCTTGGCTATATGGGCTCTTTTTGGGTTCACATGAATTTTAAAGTAATTTTTCTTCTAATTCTGTGAAGAATGACAATGGTAGTTTAATGGGAATAGCATTTAATCTATGAATTTTTGGGGGGAGTATGGCCATTTTCATGATATTGATTCTTCCTGTCCATGTCCGTGAGCATGGAATGTTTCTCCATTTGTTTGCATCTTCTCTGACTTCTTTGAGCAGTGGTTTGTAGTTCTCCTTGAAGAGGTCCTTTACTTCCCTTGTTAGCTGTATTCCTAGGTATTTTATTCTCTTTGTCGCAATTGTGAATGGGAGTTCACTCACGATTTGTCTCTCTGCTTGCCTGTTGTTGGTGTATAGGACTGCTTGTGATTTTTGCACACTGATTTTGTAGCCTGAGACTTTGATGAGGTTGCTTTTCAGCTTAAGAAGCTTTTGGGCTGAGAAGAAGGGGTTTTCTATATATAGGGATGAGTCATCTACAAACAGAGACAATTTGACTCCCTCTCTTCCTGTTTGAATACACTTTATTTCTTTCTTTGCCTGATTGCCCTGGCCAGAACTTCCAATAATATGTCGAATAGGAGTGGTGAGAGAGGGCATCCTTGCCTTGTGCCAGTTTTCAAGGGGACTGCTTCTAGTTTTTGCCCATTCAGTATATTATTGGTTGTGGTTTATCATAAATGGCTCTTATTATTTTGAGATATGTTCCTTTGATCTGTAGTTTATTGAGAGTTTTTAACACAAAGGGATGTTGAATTTTATCAAAAGCCTTTTCTGCATCTATTGAGAAAATCATGTGATTTTTTTTCTTTAGTTCTGTTTATGTGATGAATTATGTTTACTGATTTGCATATGTTGAACCAGCCTTGAACTCCAGGGATGAAGCTGACTTGATGATCATGGTTAGATAAGCTTTTTGATAAGCTGCTGGATTTGGTTTGCCAATATTTTATTAAGGATTTTTACATTAATGTTCACCAGGGATATTGGCGTGAAGTTTTCTTTTGTTGTTGTTGTTGTATCTCTGCCAGGTTTTGGTATGACAATGATGCTGTCCTCATAAAGTGAGTTAAGGAAATGTCCCTCCTTTTCCATGATTTGAAATAGCTTCAGAAGAAATGGCACCAGTTCCTCTTTGTACCACTGGTAGAATTCCTCTGTGAGTTATCTGGTCTTGGGCTTTTATTGTTGGGAAGCTATTTATCATTGCCTCAATTTCAGAACTCGTAATTGGTCTGCTCAGGGATTCAACTTCTTTCTGCTTCAGTCTTGGGAGGGTGTATGTTTCCAGGAATTTATCTATTTCTTCTAGATTTTCTAGGTTTGTTTGTTTGTTTGCATAGAGGTGTTTATAGTATTTTCTGATGGTTGTTTGTATTTCTGTGAGATCAGTGGTGATATCACCTTTATCATTTTTTATTGTGTCTATTTGATTCTTCTCTTTGTTTCTTTATTAATTTAGCTAGTGGTTTATTTTATTAATTTTTTTCAGAAAATAAGCTCCTAGATTCACTGATTTTTTGAAGAAATTTTTTTGTCTCTATCTCCTTTGGTTCCACTCTGATCTTCATTATTTCTTGTCTTCTGCTAGCTTTTAAATTTGTTTCTTCTTATTTCTCTTGTTCTTTTAATTGTGATGTTAGAATGTCAATTTGGGATCTTTCTTCCTTTTTGATGTGGGGATTTAGAGCTATAAATTTTCCTCTTAACACTATTTTAGCTGTGTCCCAGAGATTCTGGTATGTTGTCCCTTTGTTCTCATTAGTTTCAGAGAACTTCTTGATTTCTGCCTTAATTTTATTATTTACCCAGGAATCATTCAGAAGCAGGTTGTTCAATTTCCATGTGTGGTTTTGAGTGAGTTTCTTACTCTTGAGTTCTAATTTGATTGTGCTATGGTCTGAGAGACTGTTTGTTATAATTTCAGTTTCCTTGCATTTGCTGAGGAGTGTTCTACTTCACATTATGTGATTGATTTTACAGTAAGTGCCATGTGGTGCTGAGAAGAATGTATATTCTGTTGCTTTTGGGTGGAAAGTTCTGTAGCTATCTATCAGGTCCACTCAAACCAGAGCTGAGTTTAAGACCTGATATCTTTGTGAATTTTTCTGTCTCAATGATCAATCTACTATTATTGTGTGGGAGTCTAACTCTTTTTGTAGGCCTCTAAGAACTTGCTTTATGAATCTGCGTGATCCTGTATTGGGTGCATATATATTTAGGATAGTTAACTTTTCTTGTTGAATTGAAACCTTTACCATTATGTAATGCCCTTCTTTGTCTTTTTTGATCTTTTTGGCTTAAAGTCTGTTTTGTCAGAAACTAGGATTTCAATCTCGGCTTTTTTTCTGCTTTTGATTTGCTTGGTAAATTTTCCTCCATCCCTTTATTTTGAGCCTATTTGTGTCTTTGTTCATGAGATGGGTCTCTTGAATACAGCACACCAATGGGTCTTGACTCTTTATCCAGTTGCCATTCTGTCCCTTTTAATTGGGGCATTTAGCCCATTTACATTTAAGGTTGATGTTGTTATGTGTAAATTTGATCCTGTCATCATGATGCTAGCTGGTTATTTTGCAGACTTGTTAATGTAGTTGCTTCATAGTATCATTAGTCTGTGTACTTCAGTGTGTTTTTGTAGTGTCTGGTAATTGTTTTTCCTTTCCATATATAGTACTTCCTTCAGGAAATCTTGCAAGACACACCTGGTAGTAATGAATTCCCTTGGCATTTGCTGGTCTGAAAAGGATTTCATTTCTCCTTTGCTTATGAAGCTTAGTTCATCCAGATGTGAAATTCTGGGTTGGAAATTATTTTCTTTAAGAATGTTGATTATTGACCCTCAATCTCTCCTGGCCTGTAGGGTTTCTGTTGAGAAGTCTGCTGTTAGTCTGACACGCTTCCTTCTGTAGGTGATCTGGCCTTTCTCTCTGACTGCCCTTAACATTTTTTCCTTCATTTTGACCTTGAAGAATCTGACAATTATATGTATTGGGGCTGATCTTCTCCTGGAGTATCTTACTGGGGTTCTCCGGATTTCCTGAATTTGAATGTTGGCCTACCTTGCTAGGTAGGGGAAGTTCTGGATGATATCCTAAAGTATATTTTCCAATCTGGTTCCATTTTCCTCATCTCTTTCAGGTACCCCAATCAGTTGTAGGTTTGATCTTTTTTACATAATCTCATAGTTCTTGGAGGGGTTTTTGTGCCTTTTTATTCTTTTTTCTCTAATCTGGTCTGCCTGTCTTATTTCAGCAAGCTAGTCTTCAGGCTCTGAGATTCCTCTGCCTGGTCTCTTTAGCTATTGATACTTGTAGTTTCATTGTGAAGTTCTCGTGTTGTGTTTTTCAGCTTCATCAGGACATTTATATTTCTCTCTAAACTTGTTATTCTGGTTAGCATCTCCTGTAATGTTTTATCAAGGTTCTTAGCTTCTTTGCATTGGGTTAGAACATACTCCTTTAGCTCAGTGAAGTCTGTTATTACCCACCTTCTGAAGCCTACTTCTGTCAATTCATCCATCTTATCTCAGTCCAGTTCTGTGCCCTTGCTGAAGAGATGTTGCAATCATTTGGAGGAGAAGAGGAACTCTGGCTTTTTGAGTTTTCAGCATTTTCGCGTTGATTTGTCCTCATCTTTGTGAGCTTATTTACCTTTGATCTTTGGGGCTGCTGACTCTAGGATGTGTTTTTTGTGGGATCTTTTTTGTTGATATTGCTGTTGCTTTTTGTTTGTTTGTTTGCTTTTTTTCCCTTTTTTAACAGTCAGACCCCTCTTCCCATAGGGCTGCTGCAGTTTGCTGGGGGTCCACTCCAGACCCCATTCAGCTGGGTCCCTCCCACACCTGGAATTGTCACCAGTGGAGGCTGCAGAATGGCAAAGATGGCTTTCTGTTCCTTCCTCTGAGAGTTCTATCTCAGAGGGGCACCAACCTGATGCCAGCCAGAACTCTACAGTATATGGTGTCTGGCGACCCCTGTTAGGAGGTTTTACCCAGTCAGAAGACACAGGATCAGGGACCCACTTAATGAAGCACTCTGGCTGCCTCTTGGCAAAATGAGTGTGCTGCACTGGGGGAAATGCCCCTCGTCTGGACTGCCTATACTCAGAGCCAGCAGGCAGGAAAGACTAAGTCTGCTGAACCGTGGAGACTGCAGCTACCCCTCCCACCCCAGAGGCTTCCTCTCAGGGATATCAGAGTTCCGTTCATAAACCCCTGGCTGGAGTTGCTGAAATTCCCACAGGGAGGCCCTGCCTGGTGAGGAGGAATGGATCCTGGTCCCACCTAAATAAGCAGTCTGGCCACAATCTGCCACAGCTACTGTGCTGTGCAGTGGGGAATTCCTCCCAGTCCAAACCACCCAGTCTCCCCAGTACTGGCAAGGGAAAATAGAAGACTGGAACTGCAGCGATGGCAGCTGCCTCTCCCCCTGGAAATTCAGTTGTCTTAGGCAGCCTCCAGCCTGCTACTGTTGGCTGAAACCTGAGTGGCCACCAAGCATCTGTATGGCTCTGTGCTTGGAACCCAAGGCCCTGGTAGCATGGACTCATGAGGGGATCTCCTGATCTGTGGGTTGCACAGATCCATGGAAAAAGCATGGTTTCCCAGGCAGGGTAGCATAACCATTCACCACCTCCGTTGGCTGGGGTGGGAGCTCCCCTTGCCCTGTGAGGCTCCTGGGTGGGCTGTTAGCCTACTCTGTTTCTACTTGCTCTCCGTGGGTTGTGCCAACCACATAGTCAGTCCCGATGAGAACACCTGGATACCTCAGCTGAAGGTTCAGGATTCACTCACTGTGTTTTGTTCTTCTTGAAACACTGATTTTAGTCAGTTGCTTATCTACTCAAAAACTTTCATTGACTTTTCCATGCATATTTGATCAACTCCAAAATTCTTTATCTTATCATTAAGGGCTTCTTACACAGTAGTCCTAACCTGTCTTGACTCCACCTTTATTTTCCATTATTTCTCAGTAAAAACTCCTATTTTCTATCTAGGTCTCATGAAATAGAAAAACATTCATTAAAAGTAAAATAGGGAGGCCGAGACGGGCGGATCACGAGGTCAGGAGATCGAGACCATCCTGGCTAACACGGTGAAACCCCGTCTCTACTAAAAATACAAAAACTAGC
>NW_012115055.1:113689-127401 GCF_000951035.1 Colobus angolensis palliatus
AGACTTTATTACATTGGCTTTGGCAATGATTTATTGGATATGGTACCAAAGGCACAGGCAACCAAAGAAAAATAGATAAACTGGATGATACCAACATTAAGATTTTCTGTGCATCAAAGAGCATAATCAGCAACATGGAAAGGCAACCCATGGAATGGGAGAAAATATCTGTGAATCATATGTCTGATAAGGCATTATTCTGAATTATATAAAGAACTAGTACAACTCAACAACAACAAAACAAACAACTCAATGAAAAAAAAAATGGGCTAAGAGCTTAAATAGACATTTCTCCAAAGAAGATATACAAATGGCCAATAAGCACATGAAAAGATGTGCCGTATCACTAATCATTAAGGAAATGCAACTCAAAACCACAAGGAAATACCGCCTTGCACGCATTAGGATAGCTACTATAAAAACAAAAACAAAACAAAGCCAGGAAATCGCAAGTGTTGGTGAGGGTATGGTGAAAATGGAATCTCTGGGCCCTGTTCATGTGGAGGTGAAATGATAGAGCCATTGTAGACAATGGTATGAAATCCTCTCCAATGTTAAAAGAATTTACCATACGATCCAGCACTTTTATTAGTAGGTATATACACCCCAAAAAATGAAAGCAGAAACTTGAGAGAATATTTGTATACTCACGTTCATAACAGCATTCATGATGGCCAAGGGCTGAAAACAACCTGCAGATGAATATCCAACAGACAAGCATATACATACAATGGAAAATTATTCAACCTCAAAAAGGAAGAGAATTCTGGTACTTGTTACAACACAGATAAATCTTGAGGATATTATGCTAAGTAAAATAAGCCAGTCAGAAAAGGACAAATACTATATGATTCCATTTGTATGAAGTACCTACTCAAATTTGTAGAGGTAGAAAGTAGAGGCTGGGCATGGTGGCTCACGCCTGTAATCCCAGAACTTTGGGAGGCCCAGGAGGGTGGATCATGAGGTCAGGAGATTGAGACTATCCTGCTTAACACAGTGAAACCCTGTCTCTACTAAAAATACAAAAATTAGCTGGGCGTGGTGGCATGTACCTGTAGTCCCAGCTACTTGGGAGGCTGAGGCAGAAGAAATGCATGAACCTGGGAGGCGGAAGTTGCAGTGAGCCGAGACTGCAACACTGCACTCCAGCCTGCAGCCTGGGTGACAGAGCAAGACTCCGTCTCAAAAACAAAAACAAAAACAAAAACAAAGTAGAATGATGGTTGCCAGGGGTGGAGGGAGTAAGTAATAGGGAGTTATAGGTTAATGAGTACAGTGTTTCATTTTGCAAGATAAAAACCATTCTGGGATGGATAATAGAGCTAGTCGTACAAGAATGTGAATATATGTCACTAAGCTGCATACTGAAAAATGGGTAAGATGGTCGGGTGCAGTGACTCACACCTGTAATCCCAGCACTTTGGGAGGCTGAGGTGGGTGGATCACCTGAGGTCAGGAGTTTGAGACCAGCCTAGCCAACATGGTGAAACACTGTCTCTACCAAAAATACAAAAATTAACTGGGAGTGGTAGCAGGCACCTGTAATCCCAGCTACTGGAGAGGCTGAGGTGGGAGAATCTCTTGAACCTGGAAGGTGGAGGTTGTAGTGAACCAAGATTGTGCCACTGCACTCCAGCCTGAGCAACAAGAGCGAAACTCCATCTCAAAAAAAAAAAGGGTAAGATGACACATTTTGTGTTTAGTGTGTGTATATTTCTACAATTATTTTTCAAAAGTAAAACAAAATACAAATAGTAATAACGTGCAAAAAGGAATACAACACCCAGTGCCCAAGTTTTGGTTTCTACATGTTATTCTCCAATAAAAGAAACCAAGGCTCCTTGGACAAGTGGCTGTTTCTAGGACTGAAGCAGGTAAAGGACCAGGTGAGCCTGGAGCCTCTTACAGTGCCAAAAAGAAGTGAAGTGCTAAAAGAAACAAATGGAGCAAAATAAACAATGGGGCATGTCAAAGGGATTAGGAGTCAACTAAGAGGGCCAACTGTCCAAAGCAGGATTAATTTGAGCAACAAAGTAAATAATGTAGCATTGGACCCAAAGTATAAAATAAATATATCTGAGCCCATATTAAAATAAATCAATGTATGAGTAAATCAATAAAGGGAGGAGATGGGGCAAATCTTCCTTACAGAAGAATTCTAAATATAATATGTAGACACTCTCTCCTCCTGGAAATGGAGCTTAATTCCCCTCTCCGCCTGGAGGAGAGAGTGTAACTGGCATAATGAATTGACTGTGGAAAGGAGAAAAATAGTAATTTTGCAATGGGGAAGCCTGGCACACACTACCTTAATCGAAGTTAACACCACTAACAATTTGGGTTGCTATCATACTCACTTACATGATGTGATGAGAAGGGCACTTCTCTGTAACATGCTTCTCCCAAGCCCATAACCCCAATCTAACCATGAGGAAAATAGACAATCTCAAATTGAGGAGCATTTTACAAAATACCAGACTAGTACTCTTCAAAGTTGTTAAAGTCAGTAAAAACAAGGAAAGACTGAGAAACTATCATAGAAACGAATGGGATATATGATTAAGTATAATATAGTAACCTGGATGGGATTCTGGTGTAGAAAAGTGAAATTATTAGTAAAAGAACTGTAGAAAGCTGAAATAAATCTGGAGCTTATTTGATAATATGTGCCAATGTCAATTTCTTAGTTTTGACAAATGAACCATGGTTATTTAAGTTGTCAAATTAGGGGACACCAGGGGAAGGACATACAGGAACTCTGTGGACTATCCTTACAACTCTTCTAGAAATGTAAAAACTGTTTTAAAATAAAACTTCATTTCAAAGAAAGAAATACAAAATTCTTGCTTTTGCGTGATAAACTATCATCTCAAACCAATAGCCAATCAGATGTTTATGGATATTGAAAATATTTTTTTTCAAAAAATTAGCAAAAAATCTAGGAAATAATGAAATAATATATAATTTTATTAAGCTATCATGATGGGGTCTATTATATAGTAAGTGTTCCATAACTAAAAAATGTTATAACTTAATATTCTTTCAGAAGTACTAATACTTGAATGTGAAACAAAATTATATTTTGGGAAGAAAATTTGTTTCTATTATTGTACATTATTTCTATTATACAGTATTTGTTCATCCCTGCAAATGGTAAAGAACCAACTGAATAACCATTATTAGTAGAAATTAGCTATAATTCTTAGAAAAGTTTAATGATGTCACTTGGCACAAGATAAACATATGCATTTAATTAATAACTTTCCTATGCACCAGCAATAACCATCTGCATAAATACACCAAAAAAAGAAATCATTAATAGACTCGAAGAGTATAAACTATCTAGGAATAATATGTGCTATAAAATAGAGAAATAAAAAAATTACGATTTCTGTATACAATGTAATATGCAGGCATTTATAGCTGTGTTTTTAGGAGACTTTGAAATAACAAGTCAGATGTCTGACACTATAAAGTTAAGTGAAAATTCAAGATGTTGAAATATTAGTAAGTAGTTTCATAACTGGGAGAAAATTATCTAAATAAAAAGTCCCCAAACTTGATCCACTTGATAATCAGATAAAAATTGTTGAAGAGTAAAAACTCTCAGAAGAGGTGGGACAAGAAGTGAATAGTTTTTTTTTTTAAGGCAGTGCATTTGATTCTTCATATATTTAATGAGGAGTTTTTATTTGAACAGATATGAACCAATCTGGCCATTTATAGTTGTTGATTGCTTTTTTTGTGGATATCTAGTGGTCCCATTAGAGAGAGACAGGGAGGTTAAGTTTGAGATGTACGTTAAACTCATGAAAGGAGTTAGTGAATGAGCCATCAAGTAAAAAGCAGAGAGAGATCTGAACTGATGATATAAATTTGGAAGTCACTGAATGCTGGTTCAAATCACAGACCTAAATGAGATCAACTGTGAATGTGAGGGTAGAGAAGAAAAGTGAGCTGATTTTGAGCCCAGACCAATTCAACAATTTTCTCTTTGACTTGACTTCTACAATTTAATTTAGAAATGAAAATAGTTACTGCATTCACATATTTTGAGGATTTTTCATGTTTAGAATTATGAATTACTTGAGACCTACACTGGAAAGAATGTAGAACAATGGGAACATTTACACATTGCTGATAGATGCCTAAGTTGGTACAATCACTTTGGAAAACAATTTGGCACTACCTCATGAAGTCCAGGCTGGATTTTCTTTTTGTACTCAATTTGCATCTGAAGACAAAACAATCATATATTTGTATCTGTATACATTGCACTAGTCTGAATGTTCCTGCTTGCTTGAAAATTTCTTGTTTTTCCTAATTCTCTTTTCAATGGATAAATAGAAAAAAGAAGAAGCAGAAGCAGAAAGAGAAGCAGGAGGAGGAGGAGGAGGAGGAGGAGGAGAAGGAGTCATCATCACCATAGGGTGATATAAAGTGAGGCCACATGATATATTTCAAAGGCTCCAAAACTCAGGTTAACTCATACCTCAACTACAAGTCTTTAAGATGTATGTAATATAAAAGTTGACTGTTTTCTGTATAGTGGGCATGGTTGGTACAGACAATCTAGGATGGATGTGGAATTCATTACCGTGTGGTTGGAGTATGTATCAGGAGTTGGATGGAAAACTGAAGAGTGACAGAAGCATCTTGACCAACTTTGGTATTGTCCTTTGAGTTTCGCACTTTATTCTAAAGATTGTAACACACCCATCATATTCAAAGTTACTTTTAATAAATTCCAACGTAAAAAAGACATATGATAAGCATTGCAGGAAGAACAAACAAGCAAACATTGGTACATTAATAGCCTTCCAAAGAATAAATCTTTGTGCCAGAAGGTGAAATTGATTGAATGGTTTTGTCCATTCTAGGCACAAATTTGGCTCTTTGCAATTTCTATGAATGCCGAACGTAAGTGGAAATCTGCTGTGACTTGTATTCAGTAATAAAATTGTCCCTCACGTGGACATTGCACATAAGGCTTTGACAAAATATCCTTCTAACAGTGTAGTGCAACTCGACACCCATCCCCAAAGACTGGGCTGAGCCTTAGGTCATTGCTTCACCCCAAATAAAATGTTCTTATTTCTTCCCCCTTCCCCTGTGCTCTTTATTTCTATTAAACTTCTTTGTAAATGTGTGCTCTGTAAAGTTAAGAATGAGAGAGTGCAAGTACTGCCGGAAAGAATGAAGAGTTCACAAGCTTAGAACAGAAAGGGAGTTACTAAACTATTAAGCTCAATTAACAAGTGAAAAATGAACTAAGTTGTTCCAGAGTGATTTTTAATTCTGTCAAATAAAGAGGAACCAGACTGCAGGGTAAACTCTTATTTATTAGTTTTGGGTAATGAGGTTTTCCATAAGCAGAATTTCTTAAATTTTATTGAATCAATAAAATCACCATTTGGAAATCTGGTTTTTCCCACCAGAGTAGGATTTTAATTGAGCATACAGAAAACACCCAAGTGCTGTAAAGTAACTCTATGGAGGTGAAATGGTCTATGAGTTATGTTATTGTCCTGGCTGACAGGGTTTCAGAAGTCCTTCACTTGAATTTAATCTCTACTATGTACGTCTTGCGCATTAATTTTTACGTTGAGGATAATGGTTCTGTATTTTCTTATGCTTATTACCAAGGAACCATGATAAAAATAGTAATATCAGGGTCTCCCTGTTCTAGCCTCTGACTGAACAGAACACTGCTATGTGGAGTGTATGCCGACCTCTGCTAAGGAAGGATTAAGGCACAGGTGTGACAACCCCTTTATAGTATAGATAGCTTTGCTGTACTCCATGGCCAAAGGGCACATCTTACCCTAGTCAACTGCCTTGTGAACACCTGCCTTCATTTATAAAAGAGTCAAGGGAAAAGCATGCTGGAGGAGCATAAATCCGTCCCAACTCGAAAATGGCATAAAGAACCTGCTTTGAAGATAGTCAATACTTCCTTCCTTATTTCTGAAGTTATTGGCAGTAAAGGAAATGCCTTTAGTGTGAGACCAGTCTTCATATTTCTGTTTGCATTATGTGTTTTTAAAGATACACACACAAAATGAAATAATGAGGGCTTGGAAATTGTCAACTAACTTTTACAAGACTGCGTAGATCAAGCGTAATGTTTCTACACTTGTCTTTGTTAAATGAAAGACATATGATGTGGAACAAAAGTTGTGTACCCCAGTGCACAGAATTAATCAGAAGAATTGATTTTCAGTCCTGTTCTCGAGACCATATTTAGCTATCAAATGGTCTGCTTTGCCTAAATTCGACAGCGCTTCAAGCCAGGCATATCAAGAAACCAGTTGTATACTTCCCTTCTCGCTCCAAAAACTCTTTCTCTACTTCCGCCTCATAAATAGTAATCCCAAGGGTAAATTAGAGTTTTGTGGGGTTTGGAGCATATAAAATATAAAGCTTTTTTTAAGAGTTTTTGTTTTTGTTTTCCTAATTGTTGTCTACTGTACCATGCTAATTACAGAGAAACTGTAGTAATGGTATTAATGTTAGATTCATTCCACTGCTCCAGGGAACTGTGCTTTTCTAGTGTTTTCTCTTACCTGGTAAACCTAAGGGCCACATCCCGCAAAAGATGTGCCCTTTGTGAGTGGACAGGCAGGCAGGGCTGCAGGTAGATTGCACCAGTTGATGGTATCAGTGGCCTCACCCTTACTGCCTGCTTTTCCAACTTAGGAGTATCATGGAAGCTTCTGTGTCCTGAATTAAGCTTATACCTTAGACTTAGATGTTTGACTGGCTGTTTCTAGCCTCAGGACATTTTCCACCCAATAGTAATACTTGACTTTTTGCCAGGTGGCCCATGTATCCTCAAAGGCACATGAGAGATCTCTATTACTCACTCCTCTTTTTATCACCTTCAGGGTCTAGCTCCAGAAGGCACAATGGAACTTTATGGTAGCCCCAACGCCCTATCACCCACTCACCTGACATCCCATTGAAAATGTGTTCGAGAGAACAGCAGTTTCCTGGGAACCTTATCCTGTTACATATATTTTTTTCTGAAAAGAATTATCTCCAATTTTATAACACATAGTCATTTAAGTATTATCAAAAGCCTGAGAATTTAAGGCCAACCTGGTGAACATAGTGACATCTCCATTTCTAAACATCACCCTCCCAACACACAAACTTCCATCTTCTGGTTCTTCCATGAACATTTCCCACTGCCATTTGTTTTATTTTATTTTACTTTGTTTTGTTTTATTTTATTTTATTTTATTTTTAGTCAAGAGAGAAAAGGAGACTGAAAAAACAGCATTCATTTTATTGGAAAAGAAACAACAAATACCCCAAACTAAGTATTAGTTTCTTATAAGTCTATCTCATTTTTTCAATGAGTAACAGTTTTATGTTTTTGCTCAGCTTAAGGTATAAATTTCTCTATAGTCTTTTTTTTTTCTGGCAAACTTCCTTTTCTTTTCTTTTTTTCTTTTTTTCAAGGCAGAGTTTCGCTCTTGTTGTCTAGGCTGGAGTGGAGTGGTGTCATCTGGGCTCACTGCAACCTCTGCCTCCCAAGTTCAAGCAATTCTCCTGCCTCAGCCTCCTGAGTAGCTAGGATTACAGGTGTGCACTACCATGTCTGGCTAATTTTTGTATTTTTAGTAGAGATGAGGTTTCACCATGTTGGCCAGGCTGGTCTTGAACTCCTGACCTCAGGTGATCCACCCGCTTCAGCCTCCCAAAGTGCTGGGATTACAGTTCTGGCCCTCAAACTCTTAACACTGATGCTTGTATCATGGTCATTTCTCAAATTTGCTTTAAGAATTGGTCATTTCTGGATAAAGGAAATGTGGCACATATACACCATCGAATACTATGCAGTCATAAAAAAGAATGAGTTCATGTCCTTTGCAGGACATGGATGAAGCTGGAAGCCATCATTCTCAGCAAAGTAACACAGGAAAAGAAAACCAAATACTGCATGTTCTTACTCATAAGTGGGAGTTGAACAATGAAAACACATGGGAGGGGAACATCACACACTGGGGTCTCTTAGGGGGTTGAGGGCAAAGGGAGGGAGAGTATTAGGACAAATAACTAATGCATACGGGGCTTAAAACCTAGATGACGGGTTGATAGGTGGAGCAAACCACAATGACACATGTGTACCTATGTAACTGCACGTTCTGCACAAGTATCCCAGAACTTAAAGAAAAAAAAAAAAAAAAAAAAAAAAAAACAGAATTGGTCATTTATTTCTGGAGTCCCTTCTCAAGACTCAGAGCATTAGAATAATAAAAGTTTTGAAGGGGAGGACATCAGGAGAAAAGATAAAATATTTAAATTACAAGTAATACAGCCATTAGTTTTGAAGTGGTCACAGACTGTAGAAAATAAGATGATATATACATATAATTGATATTGCTCACTGAACCAATTTACTAACATTAACAACAGTGAAAATTACCAGCCTTTGAAAGATATGCTGCATCAAGACTTTCTATACTGATTCTTTGAAGATTCTTTGAAATGATCTCCCTGTAGTCTCTGGAGTTGTAACACACAAACTGATAAACAGACACTCTTAATACTTGAAGCATGAGCATCCCTGATGATTACAGACAACCACTGTCTCCAGTTTTGCCTGTGGGATATTCCAGTAAAGGTCAAGTCCATAAAATGGAAACATGGTTGGTATGAAAATAAGCTTCTGAAAATAATTTCTGTCATACTAAAAAAAAAAAAAAAAAAAAAAAAACCATTAATTCCAAGCTTTAGAACTTTCTAATTTTGTTGGCAACTGCAACTTTAGCTCTCCTTTATGTAACACTTTCTGCCCTTAACATTCTATTCGTTTTGTGCCTTCAAGTAAACACAATTTATCCAGCCTGTCCTATAATTATCTAATGCTGAATAATCAGGCTTGTATGAATTTTGGGATTTCATGATTTGTCTAACACACCTAGAACACAAAATGGACACATCCATTATGATTACCAGCATTTTCTTTTTTTAGTTATCTAATAGTTTTGATCATTTTCTAACATCCTCAAAAAGTCATTTTTACTATCTTTCCCTGTGTTATGAAGACACTTAAAACCAAGAATACATTGGACTTCACGTTTTTTGTTGTCATTACTGGGCACGACAGGCCTCTGCTGAGTTCTCTTAAGTTGAGCTACTTTTTGATTTGTGAGCAAAGGTTTAAAAGGCTAAAAAGGGGGAAATTGG
Organism: Colobus angolensis palliatus; assembly: GCF_000951035.1. Classification (NCBI taxonomy): domain Eukaryota; kingdom Metazoa; phylum Chordata; class Mammalia; order Primates; family Cercopithecidae; genus Colobus; species Colobus angolensis. Next base: position 122,891 of record NW_012115055.1, read on the forward strand.
TTCAATATTTCAAGCACAATGAAACATTTCTTTTGTCACTTTATTTCCCTGCTGTATTAATTTGTGGTTACTCACCTTCTCCTCAGAGATCCCCAAGGGAACCCCAAATCTGACTCTCTCTGATCTGACATATGAACCCAAACATTTCTCCCAATAAATTACATCTCCTGTGTAATAAAACAAAATTAGCTGCTTTGGGGTATGGCAGAATATTTCAGACACCATTTGGCCACATTTTGGTTCGTTGCTCATATACATTCTGATGATGGGGAATCTCTGTGACCTAGGTTGGTCTGGGAAGAGAAATGTTGAGTTCACTCACTGGACCAAACAATGCAGGAATGTTTTTTCCCTGTCCATTCACTTAAACAATGTGCCATTCTGTACCTCATAAGCACTTAATTTATTCCAACTCTTTGGCCTGACCTGTAATCCCCCTCTCCTTACCCATCTGACCCATCTGTGTTTCATTTCCCACTCATCAGCATCCAAAGAGCTAGGCCCAGGGCCTGTTTGGAACCATTAGACAGAGATTGGCACTCTTCCCTCTTCCTGCGCCACATCCTCCACTGGAAAAAAAATGACCATCAGATCAGAGAACAGAGCCTGCTTTGTCCCCTGCAACAGGGATCTGGAAGCATTTTCAATCATTTGCACTCTATACCCACTCAAACGCATTAATGTGATCAACATTAGGCCTGTTGTGGGCATTTTTTCCAGCAAATAGCTTGCTAACATTCCAGGCATGTACTTCCCTGAAAACAAGACTGAGACAGGGCCCTGAATATTCAATTGGAAAATCACCAAGAGCAAAAGCTTAGCTTGGCACGGCTGGTGTTGATTCTTAATAAGTGACTTCCTAAAGCTGAGGCATGGGGCTTACAGCGTCAATGACTTGTTTGAAAAATATTTTGTAGGTGCCTCATACCACTCTATTTCCTGTGGTATGCGTCATATTGTGAGCTATTCCAAGCCGGCCTGGTTAAGCACGCTAACTTTTTCCCCCCCAAGATTGTGGTGTTTAACTAAAAATGTCTTTATACAAGATGAGCTCATAGCTATTAGTGCTGATGTAGTTTTAACTGCTTGGATACCAACTGCAGTCGCTTGAAAATGTACTGCAGAAGGGTAAACCCGAGCAAAAACATATCTCACCCCGTCTAAAATGGCGGGATGCAGTCCCAGCGGCAGCGTTTCTTCAGGGGAAAAAGCTCCAGATTTAAGTACAATGCATACCTTTCACTTTCATTAAAAAGACTTACTGTTCTTAGTATATTACTAAAGTCAAGGTGCTGAAGACATCTGGTACGCTGGAATAAAATTAACCCTTTTTATGGCTTTGGGTATTTTGTAAAACTTGCCAAGGAGCAAAGCAAAGGTAACTGGAGAAAACAAGTGTATCTTTTCAATCAAATTTCCAAAAGGGAAACAGAAAGAGATCCAACGACCTAAAATTCTGTCCCTGAGATTAAAGGACATACTAGTAGGATTTGCCTAAGGATCAAATAATAAGATATCAAATATAAAATGTCTTGACAATTATTTAGAAACCAAAAGATGGGTGAAGGAATGAATACTGTTGTGGCCTCTGTATACCTCACACAGCTTTTGGTCTTTCTACCTTCTAAATTGTTCTTCATAGCACTTACGGTGTGGAAATTATTTCCCGTTTGCAAACAAGGCAGGAGAATCCCAGAGGGATTCAGTAAGCTCCCCAAGGCCACACAGTTGGTTAAGTATAGAAGCAGGATTGAAAATTAGGTCAGTTTGAATAGCAAGCTTGTGTTCCATCCCCTACCTTGCTACTCACAGATAAAAATATTCTCATCTCTATTGTGGCTGTAATTGTCTACTTGTTCAAAGACTGTGTGTTGGCCATAGTGCAATGGGCTAGAACAGGAGATGAATATAAATCTGTGTCATATTCCTTCCTGTCTTCCTCTCGTGAATAGGTTTCAGAGAGTATCTAGTTTGGGGCCCATACCCAGTAGGTGCCCAGTGGCTATGAAGTGATTAGACAGTGTACATGCCATCTCTGAATGATTTGTGTTTCTACAATAGGGCCTTTTATAACAGAGAAGAGAGGGATTGATACTCTGGACACTGCCGGGGCTGTGTTTGCCTCTCAGGGCAAATAATTTTCCTTGGTGCCAGGAGCAGCTCTGACGTGGCTGCTCTGCCCTTATGTGGCCTGGGCCTTTGAGATCCAGAGCAAGGGCCTGGCCTGGTCTGGGATAAGGCAAGAATGCATCAAGGTGGAGCCAGAGAAGCCAGAAGAGGCGACTGTGAATGTCTATCTATCTCTATGAATGTGTCACTGAGAAGACAGGAGAATGTCTATAGGAAGTGAGCAAGATAATTTCTGAGACAATGAGTTATTGGACAAATGCACTGAACAGCATTATGAAGGGAAGTAGGAACCTCTATTCCCCTTCATATTTAGGAAGGCACATAATGAGGCCCTACCCATGAAGTGGAAAAGGGGGCTTTTGTGTTGGCTATTATCTGTGAGTAATTGTCTGGCTGTCTGGCTTATGCATCGGGACTATACATTGTGAGTTGATCCCTTATGACCTGATATGTAGTGCATTATCTAAAGGAAATAACTTTCTTACTGATTGAGGTTTGCAAACTGGGCATGTTTTCTTTTCACAGTATTAAAGAAATATAAAATTTTTACAAAAATTTCATGACTTTCACACCTTACAATTTAGTAAGTTAGCCAAAACATCAGTTCCAAATGTTGAACTAAATGACAACTAGGAGATTGGTTTCTGTTCTCAAGTTATAAGTAGTTCCTATTTTCCACCTGAGGCATTAGAAAAAAGCTTACTTCAAGTGAGTAAAAAATACTCATATTTTGAAGCAATTTTGACTTCAGAAGTTTTATCACCACTGGATTGAGATATTGGAGATAAGCCGTACAAACACGCTGCTAAACTAATAAAATCTGGAAGATTTAGAAATATATAGATTTCTTTCATTCTTATAGTTTAAAGTTTATATTTGGAACTATTTAATAAAAAAGCAACATTAGGAAAAAATTGTTTTTGAATGAAAGCAGATAAAGTGGGAGCTGGTCAGAAATCTGTTCAATTCAGGCCTTTTGCAACCTCATCGAAAGTCAAATTATTTTGCAATGAATAGTTTTGAATTATTATATCCCTTGCAAGCAGATTCTCTCTCTTGTTAGGAAGAATGACTTTCATTCTTAACAAAGTGATGAGAAAAGAAGAGGTAAGAAAATGTCAAAAGGCTAAAACTGTAGGATCCATCATCGTGTTTCAGCGTAAATTTGGAAATAATGGCTAGGAGCACCTGAAGTCCAAAACTCATGATGATCACGTTGATTTGAGTTTTCCCTAAGCCTGTTCCATAACAGGCTTTCATGTTTACCATAGACATAAATTCACTGTGGTTCTTAAGTAAGGACTATATTTGCAAGAAGTGACTAGAATGCCTGGATTTTCTCTCAAGATTACCCCTTCAAGTAAAGCTCCGTGCAACTTTCCTTCCCAGGGCCATGCACACAAAATTTCAGGAAACAGCAGGTCTTAATTAGGCCTCCAGTTTATAGTTTCACCTGAAAAAATACATTTAAAAAAATCATATATATTCGGCTGTCTAGATTTTTCACGTCAATAAATTCTTGCTAATTAATCACATTAACGGTGCTCCTTAAAAGTTGAAACAGAATCAGAAAACAAACCAAATTCCCCATAAATATCCAACATAAAGACCTATTCACTGATGCATTTTCAGTTTCTAAGAATTTTACAAGTGTTTTTTCTCCCTGACAGGACACACACACACACACACACACACACATACACACACAAAATATCACTATCTGCAGCTCTCGTTCTCTGCAGAGGAACACAGTTCTGGTGGCAAATTTTCATACTTCATAATGATGTCACTGTGTGAGTACTTTCCTGCTTAGTGCCCATGTGCATAACTGTTTTAAGGGATTAGAGCCTAGAAACCTTAAGGGGCAACATGTCACATCATCTCAAATCCCCCCAACTCCCCTCAAAAGGGGAAAACTAACAATGTGGGGATGAAGAAAAGAAGGTAAACTGGGAGGGGAGGGGCTAAAGGGACGAATGGACTTCCTCCTGTTTGTGTACCATTGCATTCTTCAAAAGAGCCGTCATTCTTGTTATAAATTCACTGTACTCATATTCTATTAGAACCTTTGGTCTGCTGTGGCACCTGCTGTATAGAAGCAGGATTGCTTAAATCCTCTTCAGAAACATAAACAAATAGGTATAAAATCTCACTTCCCTCTGTGGTAAGTTTCCTGAGAATAGTGCTACTGCTGTTCATTAAGAAAATAAAGTTTCAAACTCGTAAACCTTAGCTTCCCAAATTTTTTGAGTGTGTGTTTATCACGATGTACTTGAGTGTGTTTGCTGCAATTTAAAATCTTACTTGTTACTACTCTGTGAGTAGCAGCTAGCCATTTCTTCAACAGGATTTCTGAATGGGATGGATCTTTTAGGTGAGAA
>NW_012115055.1:127451-139777 GCF_000951035.1 Colobus angolensis palliatus
CAAAATGCAGAAATCACCGGTCTTCTGTGTCCTTCGCGCTGGGAGTTGGAGACTGCAGCTGTTCCTATTCGGCCATCTTGCTCCGCCCCCTCTCTGGTGCAATTTAAAATCTTACTTGTTACTACTCTGTGAGTAGCAGCTAGCCATTTCTTCAACAGGATTTCTGAATGGGATGGATCTTTTAGGTGAGAAAAGATCAGTTACTAATTTTCATAAGTAATTAACTTTAAGTCAGTGAAATGGGAGAATTCCATTTTCAGGTGAATAGACTTTATATTAAAACATTCGTGTATTATTTTCTATATCTATTTTTCGGGGAAAACATCTGTAAGAATTTTTGCTATAATCCCTCCCCACAAGCACAAGTAGTTGATCACAGCAGAATTATGGCATTTTTTAAGATCTCTATTCAGAGATTTTTAGGAGTACAGATTTGAGCTGGCTTTATGCTGTATGGACAAAGAGAAAGTTAGCAATATATTAATTATAAATACTTGCCTTTGGTTTTTTTTATGAAACTTAGTTTTTCTTTGCTGCTAAGTTTTTTACTTTATTTATTATTTCTTCCTCCTCCCCTCCTAGCATTTTGGTCTCATATTTTAGGCCCTATATTGCCAGCAATTTAAGGAAGAATGGTAAAAAGCAGTATATTTTGTTGAAAGAGTACTTGACCTTGTCCTAGCTAAGTCTCTAGTTGATTGTTTAATGGGGGCAAAACCTCTCACCTCTGTTTCTTCACCTATAAATTAAAGAGACTCAATCATTTGTTCACTCAACAAACTTTTAGTGAGTGTCAATTATTGGCAAAGCACTGGGTTATGTGCTGTTGATATAAAAATTTGTAACTGAGTCACTGGCTCCTGACAGTCTTGTAGCATTGTGTGAAGAGATATGTCAACAATGAGAATGGAGAAAATACAGATAGATAAACAGTCTTGCATGACTTAACAAAGGGGATACATTCTGAGAAATGTGTCATTAGAGGTTTCATTTTTGTGTAAATATGGGAGAGTCTAATTAAACACAAACCTAGATGGTATGGCCCACTATACAACTAGGCTATATGGTATAAGCCTATTGTTCCTAGGTTACAAGCCTGTACAGCATGTGACTTTACTGAGTCTGTAAGCAATTGTAACAAAACGGTAAGTATGTGTATATCTAAACATATCTAAACAGAGAAAAGCTAAGAGTAAAAAATACAGTATTATGATTTATGAGACTACTGTTGTAGATGCAGTCTGTCATCAACCACACATGGTGCATGATTATATTTCCCTTTATTGGTCAGCAGATATTCATCACATGAAAAGAAGTAGAAGAGAAGGAAAATATTATGTAAAGAAGCTCACAGCAGTTTCAGGAAAAAGAACAAGAGTCGAGAGAATGAAACAGAGAGAGATAGAAGCCACAAGGTACCATTGCTCTTCTCCCATTTTTTCATTGAAACCCAAGGTGAGGAATAGATGTAGAATAAAAAGGACAGGTTAGTTGTAAATTCAAAAACAGAGACAGAATGGACTTGTGTCCTATTTCCAGTTTGGGACTCTGGTTGGAGGTAGCCTGGTGGAGCACCTTTTGCTGCAAGGAGTGGCTACAACAAGTGTAGAAACCAGATAGCATGAGAGAGAGGCAGGGAAGAAAGTATCTCCTCTCCCTTTCCTTCATTTCCCTCACACCTGTTGGTAGCACTGAAGATATTCAGAATTTCTCATATGTCCTCAGTGATACCTAAGGTTGAGAGTCAGCAGGTTGGTAATGGGACTGCAGTACTGAAGGAAGCAGAGAACCCCTACCAGAAGCTGAAGAGAGGGCAGACTTGGCCAGGGTTCAGATGGAGCCCAAGGCTGAGACTTAGATTATCCAAAGGGCTGAGAGAAATGAGGTTGGGCTGAGGTACAGGATGTGAACTGCTGGACTATGGCTGGACTGAGGGAAGAAATTAGCATGATACCAGCTGTAAAACCTCACAAGCAGATGCAGAGAAGATAGAGACCAACATGGACACAGGTAAAATGACTTTGCCTCAGCCAAGAGCCAATGGGAGCCAGAGAGGAGCATGGGGCTGGTTTAACACCAGGGGTTCTGCCACAATCCCATAAGGACATGTAAGTGTTTTCTTGTACACACCTGTTTTCTAAAAAAAATCTTTGACTAAGGTGAGATAGCCTGATGAGAAATGTCAACTTTACATTGACTTACCCTTTGCCAAAAATGGTAGGAATTAACCTAAAATGAGATGTTTTAAAATGTAAGAGATTGAGCCCCTCTGTTGTGACAGATTTAGGTCTTCTTTCATCTCAAAGTTCATTACAGTGAGGGCTTAGAACAAAATGAATATATGATACGGATCATATGCATGCTTTTTATGCATCTGTATTATAATGTTTATGATAAAGAAGTATCCTATTTTATGATGAAATAATCCTAGCTTATCTTTCAATGATATATCTATTTCTTCAGACATTGTCCCATCCATTATTTTATTTTCTTTTATCTGAGTAGGTACGAGATATTGGCAGGGTAAGTATCCTTGCCTCCGTTTTCTAGGTTAGAATTCTGAAGGTCAGTGAGGTTAGCTTGTACCTCTTCATCTATAAAAAGGAGACAATATTTACTCAGTCAAAGTATCATGGTTTTTGTGAGGATCAAATAGGAATGAAAAGCTGCTAGGGAGATCTTATTTACTGTGACCTTAAGAATATCTAAAAACAGAAGAAACAAGATGACACTGTAATCAAAATGACAAGGATGCACATAATGCTGTCAAATTGCAGATACATGTTTTACTTAGCAAGGATATTCCTATAAATGTTTCAGTAAGTCCAGTTCATACATGAAACTGGATGAAACAGCGGAGCATTGCCAGTAGATTTAAGGAGTAGATCTTTTCTTGCGATGTCATAAACAGAGCACTATTTAAGTTTTATCTTCAGCACTTAGTAGGGCATTGTTTTATAGGAGATATTAAATGCTTTTTTTGCAAGTTCAAATTTATCATATTATTCAGCTATCTTAAATCTATGAGAGATATGATAGTTATATACTTCTTAAAGATTACAATTTAATTTATACTCAATTTCTGTGAAATAATGGAAATGTGATGTTAAAATAATCTTCAGATCTGGATCATTGGTAGAAGGTCAAGGCCACCTCTGGGCACTTCTCTCTTAGGTTAAGCCTCTCGTGGCACAAGGAATGAAGTGGCCTCTGCGTCTTGCCCAGCATGGCCCTAAGAGGTCTAATTCCTGCTGACTTCTTCAATTTAATTTCACATCATTTCACCTTCACTCACTGCATGCTAGTCAGAGGGCCCATCTTTCAGTTTCTCATTTTCCTGAGGTCGTTGCATATATTCTTCCTTCTGCAAGAAAGCTCTTTCCCTTCCAGGATTTTTTGCTCCTTCTCATTCATTAGGGTCCCCTTGCCTTCTTTAAAGAAATTTTAAAAAATTTATTCAATTCATACACAACCCTATGTTATTCTCTACTTTAGCATACTCTTCTTTTTATTTCACTTCCTATTTTGTAATGATGTTTTTGATGATTATTTATTGTCATCCTCTCACTGAGTTAAAGGCAGATGCTTTGTTTTGCTCAAAATTGCACAACAAGTCACTCCCTGGGTCTGAGTAAACAACTGTTAAATGAATAGAGAAATTAATGAATAATCCAGGTATGTAAAGTCCTTAGTCAAGTGTATGCCACATGATAAAAGCTTAATAAAAACTATTTGTATTGCCATAGTATTGGTGGCCTGAATTCATTATTGCTAAATATGTATACAGATGTAGGGGTAAAATATGAGGAATGGTGAGAGGTTTTGGCATTTTCTACCTGATTATCATATATATTCTTAGGCTGATTCAAATTATTCACAATTTAATGTAAATCCCCAAGTAAACATGTAAAAGAATAATAAATATATGAAAAGGTATTAAAACCAACTAAAAATAAATATGGAAACAACAATGAGATATCATTTTTCAACTATAAGATTGGCAAGACGGAAAACGTTGATACTATTTTGTATTGGCAAGTATATGGAAAAATGGACCCTCATGGGTATTTCTGAAGAGCAAATGAGATAATACATAATGAAGTTTCAAATATGAATGCATAGTTGGGACCAGAACTTTGGTCTCAGGAAATTATACCATAAAAAAAGGACAAGATCAAAAAATTGGTATATAAGAATAGTTAATCCAGGATTTTTATGATATAAAAAAATTAGAACTTTATAATAAATACTTTATTATAATGAAGAAAATTTGAGAATAACTATATTATATATAATGCTGTATTTATAACTGGTAAGCATAAACTGGTACAAAAAGCTTAGAAAACAATTTGGCATTATCTTAAAAGTTTAACCTGACCATATCCTGTAGCCAAAAAATTCCAATCTTTAGGTATAGATTTTACAGGAACTTGTACATGACCTACAAGAGACACACAAGAATGTTCTTAGCAACATTGTAATACCTAAACTGTTTGAGATGTACCACTTTCAGCATTGTTTAAAGCATTTTAAAATTTCTATTTTATTTTTTTCTTGGATCCATGTATTATGATTAGAGAACATAATTTGTCTGATATTTGTTTTTACATGATGTCGACATTTGCTTTAAGCCCTGGCACATGGTTGATTTTGTAAACGTTCTATGCATTCTAGATAATGTTTATTCTTAATTTGTTAGGTACAGAGTTCTATTTACATATCAAATGTATTATATTCACGTATTTTAAATATGGATCACTTAGAAATTTATTTAGCTATATGTAAGTTTTTCCTTCTCTCTGCAAGGAAAAACTCTCCTCTTTCTCTTTTTCTCCTTCCCTGTACCCAATAACTTCAATATTTAATGTCTTAATTGAGAGCATCTAATTCCGTTTTGATGGCTTTTGTCAGCTCCATTGAATTAGTTTTATTGGGCTTGTGTTTTGTAATTGTGAGCTGTGAGCGCATCTTCCTCTGAACCCTACATCTGGAAATTCCCTGAGGCCTGGGTATGTCTCTCTAAAGAGTTCTTTTTGTTTTTTGATAGGCACCCTTAAATTGGGGTACAATTTTAAATTTATTTATCAGCCTGGGGTTTCTCAGACCACGTACATTGTATAAATTTGAGGCCATGTGCGGTGGCTCATGCCTGTAATCCCAGCACTTTGGGAGGCCAAGGTGGGTGGATTATTTGAAGTCAGGAGTTCAAGACCAGCCTAGTCAACATGGTGAAGCCCCACCTATACTAAAAATACAAAAATTATCAGGGCCTGGTGGTGGGCGCCTGTAGTTCCAACTACTGGGGAGGCTGAGGCAGGAGAATCTCTTGAACCCGGGAGGTGGAGGTTGCAGTGAGCCGAGATTGCACCACTGCACTCCAGCCTAGGTGACAGAGTAAGACTCTGTCTTAAAAAAAAAAAAAAAATTGAATTTAAATATATTGAATTTGAATTATATAAATTGAAATTTGAACCCCACATCTGTGTACAAACTGACTTTAGTTCCAGGTTCTCAGAGGAGATATTTTCCTACCCAGTTTTCAGGGGGAACCAAAATGTAACCTTATAGTTAGTTTCCTTTACTTTTTGCTATATTTTTCTAATCCCCATTTTACTGATGAGGTAGTTTTCCGGATCCTGAATTTATGCAGAGGGGTTTAGTTCCAACTTCTGTATTTCATAGGCTCAAGGCCATGTCTCCAGTCTCTAGCACTTCATTTTATCTTAAAACTTAAACCTCCAAAACTGAGGTATTTACAAAACTCTGATATCCACTACACCATTGGTCTCAGCTTACCTCTCTGGTTCCTATCTCCTTCCTAGCCTTGAGTCTTTGAGTATTTTGTATTCTGTCAGCTTTAGTATGCATTTGTAAAGGGTCTGCACTGACACGTTTGCTTCATGGTGCTGCTATGAAATTAAATGAAATAATACACATACAATATTTGCTCATTGCCTGAGTTATATGGAAATCTAGAAGCTTGGGTTTTGAAAACACTGCACTGAAAAAAAGAAAAAAGCATTTGGTGTGTCCTGCTAGTGACAGGAAATTGTCTAAGGTTTCTATTCTACTCCCTCGAAAAGTCATCTTATACTCTCCTGCAGATTGAGTGCACAATAGACATTCAATTAGATGAAAAGAATATCTCCCTGATTTTTCTGTATGTTCATGGTTTTATACAGAACATACATATCATGGTTTTTATATAGTTGTAAATACGTATATAGAAAAATCAGGTAAAGAGTTTCATTTCCTGATAGTCCATGTACTTTGAAAACCTAGTAAGAAAGAGACTTTCACGAACAATAGGGATATTTCTTTGCTCCTTCTTTTTCAATCTAATTTTCTTTCCATTGAAAGCAGCTGTGTTTTTCTCACTCTGACAATTCAGAAATCAGAATAACTCATTCTTCATAAATGCTTTAGAATATTCTGGCAGAAGCTGCTTCTGACAGTTGGCTGCTAAATGTTCAATGGTGCTTGATTATACAGAAGGTTAAAAAGACCACTGTGATTATTTCTTTCTCTGTAAAACTGTCGCTTGTCTTATTACAAAACCGCTAATTCTCCCAGCAACCAGAGATTATCTAAATAAACTAGAGCAGACGCAGAATTATATAACAAGGCCAATTTTTTTTTTCCTGGGGAGGTGATGACATAAAAAACAGGTTTATTAAGATATAATTCTCAAGCTACACAAGTCCTACACTCTAAGTGTACAACACAGTGGTTTTTAGTATAGTCACAGATATGTGATGTCACTATCCCCACAGTCAATTTGTAGAACATTTTCATTACCTCAATAAGAAACTGTACACTTTAGTAATCACCCTTGCTATTGTTTGAATGTGTCTCCTCCAAAATTCAGGTATTGTCAATGTGATAATATTAAGAGGTGATCAGGTCATGAAGGCTCCTCCCTCATGAATGGGATTAGGTGCTCCTACAAAAGGGCTTGATGGAAGGAGTTCATCCCTTTTTGCCCTTCCACCTTCTACTATGTTAGAACATGGTGTTTCTCCCTTCCAGAGGATGCAATATTCAAGGCACTGTCTTGGAAGTAGAGACTGGCCCCTCACCAGAAAATAAACCTAGTGGTGTTTTGATCTGGAACTTCCCAGACTGCAGAACTATGAGAAATCAAATTATGTTCTCTATAAATTATCCAGTCTCAGATACTTTGTTATAGCAACACAGACACAGACAACTACCTACTTCATACTCTTCTCACTCTAGCCCTAAGCAGCCACTAATCTACTTTCTGTCTCTATAGATTTCTAGGTTTTGGACTTTCATGTGAATGGAATGATATAATATGTGGTCTTTTGTGATTGGTTTCTTTTGTTTAGCATAATGTTTTCAAGGTTCATTCATGTTGTAGCATTTATCAGCACTTTGTTCCTGTTTATGGCCAAATAATATTCCATTTTGTGAATATACCACATTTTATTCATCCATTCATCAGTTGATGGACATTTAGGTTGTTTCTACCGTTTGACAATTATGAATGATGCTGCTGTAAACACTCGTGTACTAGTTTTTGTGTGACCATATTTCATTTCTCCTGGCGATATGCCTAGAAGTGCAATAGCTGGGCCTTTTTGTTACTCCATGTTTAATGATTTGAGCAGTTAATCGCCAGACTATTTTCCAAAGTGGCAGTACCATTTCACATTTCAGCCAGTAGCATGTGAAGTTTCCAACTTCTCTGTGTCCTTGCCAACACTTATTATTATTGTACTTTTAAAATTCTAACCATCCTAGTGGTTGTGAAGTAGTATCTCATCATGCTTTTGATTTGCATCATCCTGATAACTAATGATTTTGAGTATCTTTTCACATGATTGTTGGTCATATGTAGATCTTATTTGGGGACATGTCTATTCAGATCCTATACCCATTTTTTAATTGGAAAAAGGCAGAATTTTTCTAATAATTTTTAACTGATGATTTTTAATAAAATCTAACAACTTAACATGTATATCATATTTAATCATCTCTTTAAGAAATTTCCTTGATTAAAAAGAATAAAAGTATCTGAAATTGGAACTTTAGTAAAACTCAGTTCATTACACAGATCATTCAACAAAAACAACTTAAAATAATGATTATACATTGCTGGTTACCTTTGTCCTCTATTTTACTGTTCCTCAAGGTCTCCTACAGTAGGACTTGAATCTGCATGATATTGTATTTGACTGCCACATTTTTTTTCTTGCAAATTATCACTCTAGTTGGGGGATGTCTTCTCAGGTTTTCACTTATCTATTCTCCTGTCAGCTGTTTAAGAATAACTCAGAGGTAATGAGAAAGGTGTTCTGGTTTTTTTCAAGCAGTATTTCATGCCCTCTGGCCAGAAATTTTCTTGCCTTACTATTGACAGAAGCCTATTAACCTACGGTAACTAGAGGCCATTGATGTCTAACAGTGGGTCTCTGTGATTCTAATCCCATGTGGGTGAAATCGAGCAATCTTTCTCATATCCCATCTTGGTAAGTGCTGCCACTGATCTTATCCATTTCATTTCTATGTGAATGGCAATAATAATAATAAGCCTTGGAATTTTTGGTAAAGTTTTAATTTCAAGAAGTTGATCATTTCTTAAATGTACAAGTAAGTGGGACAATTTCCATAGTATTTAAAAACCTTTATATAAATAAATTCACAATTTTAAAAACTCCCTCTTTTTTTCTGACCTTGTATCTTGATTGATGTCTCCAAATATGTAAACTATCTTAGGAAAAACACTAAAAACTCAAGGCAAAGTTGTGGCTTGTGGGGGCCCTCAGTAAATTAACTGCTCACCTACTTGTTCAAACTGATATTCTATGAAAATAAGTTTCATATTTACTTAAAGCCTAAAGAAAAGCTGGTTATCAATTAGTGAAAATTATACACAATAGGGTACTTTTAACAGATATTTTAAGAATATATGTGACATGATGTATTATAAAGATTAATTGGAACATCAGTTATAATGTCAAAGCTTATAAACAACTAAAATGTCCATCAGTGAGAGTTAATATATTAACTATCATTCAACCACACAATGCAATACCCTATAAACCATTTAAAAAATATGAAATTCTGCATTTGTGATGTGGAAAGTTTTCCAAGATGTATTAAGGGAAAAAATTACAAGGTGCAGAACAACATATAATTTTACCATTTATGTGGAATAATATTTCTGTGGATAATTTTAGAAATTAATGGAATATCTTCTGAAGTTTAGGAAAACTGGTTGTCTTTGAGGAGTGGAATGGTTTTTGAGGCACAGGGGAAAAGGGGAGATTTTTCATTATGTGCCATATAGTGCATTTCTATTTTATATCATGTATATTAATCCTATTTAATATTTACAAATATACATAAATGAAGCAAACAAGGAATTTATCACATATTTTGTTACATGCTATTTCCCATCATCATACAACTTATTAAGAAGCATTATAATTCCTAAAATTTAGGTAATCACAAATAACTCATTCCTTGTAAAATGGGCTTGACATCCATGATTACTTTTCAGAAATTCCGCTGAGACTGCCGACTTTGTATGACTATATGCCAGCTGACTTCAGAGAGTTTGGTTCTCTTGATCAAGAGCATATCTGCAAGGACTTTAAAAACATCTATTTCCATTCAATATACTCTCTATTTCTCTGGTTATTTTAGAAGTTGAATAAGAAAGCTTTTATGAACTGCCACCATCTTCCTGATTTATTCCAGTAATGTTTATTGGCCTTTCAGAGTGGAGTGCTTGGAACTTGCTGGTCTGCGTCGCTTCTTACCCCTACTGTGGCTTCACACCAGTGTAAGAGTTTTGCTAATGTTATGTTACTTAAAACCAAATAGAAAAGAAAACGAGAGTTTAAAACCTTACTTCAATTTCATCCCAGACAGAAGTTTGAACATTCGGGACCCCTTAATCACAGTGCCAGCTCTTTAAATCTGTTGTTAAGGTGTGACCATTTGAACTATCTCATTAAAGATAGAATTTAAATGAAAAGAGAAAAGAACTAAAGTAGCAAAAGAGATGTTAAGAGAATTTATAAAAGGAAAGATGTAGAGTTCTTTTTTCAAAGCTTCATAATTTTGGTTTAGTGATATTACGCTATCTTTCCAATTTAATTTCATTTTAGTTGAATAATGCCTGTTATGAGTGTTGTTTATGATGATGATAAAAATGATCTATACTATAGAAAACACTCCGTTACGTAGCCATTATGACCAGACATTTTCCATTAAGTCTTAGGTAGATTATTTCCTTTTCTTTATGTATACTTTGTTTATTTTTGAGTGCATATGGAAAATATAATCATTTTGCTTTGCTACAAATAAAATCTGATTTCTTCTGATTATCCAAATAGTTTGTGTATGGATTACATGAAAAAAAACTTCATTAAAACAACCTGACCTTACTAGGGAATGTACTTTTATGCCATTTTCCCCAGAAAATTGAGCCAAATTACTGAAATACCTCTAAAATTTTGAAAAGCAAACTGAAGTTTAATTGGGAAAATTATGCCAATTCTTTGTTATTTAATATTTTAGCAAGGGATTTTTTTTCCAGTAATATCAACTAATCTTACACTCTAAAAGTGGCAATATAATCCATTTAACTTAAGAAAACTTGGTTCTACAATGAGAACACATGGACACAGGGTGGGGAACATCACACATGGGGGCCTGTCGGGGGGTTGGGGGAGAGGGGAGGGATAGCATTAGGAGATATACCTAATGTAAATGACGAGTTAATGGGTGCAGCACACCAACATGGCACATGTATACATATGTAACAAACCTGCACGTTGTGCACATGTATAAAGTAAAATAATAATAATAATGAAAAGAGAAAACCTGGTGCTATAGTCCACCTAGGAAAAGTGGATAGGGAAGGGTAATTTTAAGTGGATAAATCTAACAAGCAATAACTCAGTCAGATGACCAAGGTCAACATCAACCGTGATAAGTAATGTTGATAGTATGTGCCCTTGACTCAATGTGATAAAAATGGCACTGTACCTCTGTGGCTGTCCTCCCCAAAACGCATAGCCCCTGTTTAATCATGAGAAAAACATCAGACAAATCCCAGTTGAAGGAGATGCTACAAAGCATGTGATTGATACTCCTTAAAAGAGTCAAAATCATCAAAACCAAAAGGAGTCTGAGGAGCTGTCACAACCAATAGAAGAAGATTAAAGAGACATAGCAATGGCAGTTGACCCTTGAGCAACATGGGTATGAAATGCACATGTACACTTATATGTGGATCATCTGTAGCCTCTGCTACCCCTGAGTCAGCAAGACCAAACCCTCTTTTGTCTTCTCTTCTTCAGCCTACTCAAGTAAAGTTGACAAAGATAAAGATGATCCAAAGATGGCCACATAGGAACAGCTCCAGTCTGCAGTTCCCAGCGTGATCGATGCAGAAGATGGGTGATTTCTGCATTTCCAATTGAGGTACCTGGTTCATCTCACTGGGACTGGTTGAACAGTGGGATGGCAAGACCCATCTTATGTGCAGAGACACACGTAGGCCCAAAATAAGGGGATGGAGGAAGATTTTCCAAGCAAATGGAAAGAAAAAAACAAAAAACAAAAAAAATTAGCAGGGGTTGCCATCCAATCTCTGATAAAACAGACTTTAAACTAACAAAGATCAAAAGAGACAAAGAAGGCCATTACATAATGGTAAATGGATCAGTTCAATAAGAAGAGCTAACTATCCTAAATATATATGCATCCAGTACAGGAGCCCCCAGATTCATAAAGCAAGTCCTTAGAGACCTACAAAGAGACTTAGACTCCCACACAATAACAATGGGAGACTTTAACACCCCACTGTCAATTAGACAGATCAATGAGACAGAAGGTTAACAAAGATATCCAGGACTTGAAGTCAGCTCTGCACCAAACAGACCTAATAGACATCTACAGAACTCTCCACCCCAAATCAACAGAATATACATTCTTCTCTGCACCACATTGCACTTATTCCAAACTTGACCACATAGTTGGAAGTAAATGTAAAATTACTTCCTCAGCAAATGTAAAAGAACAGATATCACAACAAACTGTCTCTCAGACCACAGTGCAATCAAATTAGAACTCAGGATTAAGAAACTCACTCAAAACTGCACAACAACATGGAAACTGAACAACCTGCTCCTAAATGACTACTGGGTAAATAATGAAATGAAGGCTGAAACAAATATTTTATTTGAAACCAAGGAGAACAAAGACACAACATACCAGAATCTCTGGGACACATTTAAAGCAGTGTGTAGAGGGAAATTTATAGCACTAAATTCCCACAAGAGAAAGCA
>NW_012115055.1:144087-148667 GCF_000951035.1 Colobus angolensis palliatus
GAAGAATCAATATCGTGAAAATGGCCATACTGCCCAAGGTAATTTATAGATTCAATGCCATCCCCATCAAGCTACCAATGACTTTCTTCACGGAATTGGAAAAAACTACTTTAAAGTTCATATGGAACCAAAAAAGAGCCCACATAACCAAGTCAATCCTAAGCAAAAAGAACAAAGCTGGAGGCATCATGTTACCTGACTTCAAACAATACTATAAGGCTACAGTAACCAAAACAACATGTTACTATTACCAAAACAGAGATATAGACCAATGAAACAGAACAGAGGCCTCAGAAATAACACCACACATCTACAATCATCTGATCCTTGGCAAACCTGACAAAAACAAGAAATGGGGAAACGATTCCATGTTTAATAAATGGTGCTGGGAAAACTGGCTAACCATATGTAGAAAGCTGAAACTGGATCTCTTCTTTACACCTTATACAAAAATTAATTCGAGATGGATTAAAGACTTAAATGTTAGATCTAAAACCATAAAAACCCTAGAAGAAAACCTAGGCAATACCATTCAGTACATAGTCATGGGCAAGGACTTCATGACTAAAACACCAAAAGCAATGGCAACAAAAGCCAAAATAGGCAGATGGGATCTAATTAAACTAAAGAGCTTCTGCACAGCAATAGAAACTACCATCAGAGTGAACAGGCAACCTACTGAGTGGGAGAAAATTTTTGCAATCTACCCATCTGACAAAGGGCTAATATCCAGCATCTACAAAGAACTTAAACAAATTTACAAGAAAAAATCAAACAACTCCATCAAAAAGTGGGCAAAGGATATGAACAGACACTTCTCAAAAGAAGACATTTATGCAGCCAACAGACACATGAAAAAATGCTCATCATCTCTAGCCATCAGAGAAATGCAAATCAAAACCACAATGAGATACCATCTCACACCAGTTAGAATGGCAGTCATTAAAAAGTCAGGAAACAACAGGTGCTGGAGAGGATGAAATAGGAATGCTTTCACACTGTTGGTGGGAGTGTAAACCAGTTCAACCATTATGGAAGACAGTGTGGCGATTCCTCAAGGATCTAGAACTAGAAATGCCATTTGACCCAGCCATCCCATTACTGGATATATACCCAAAAGATTACAAATCATGCTGCTATAAAGACATATGCACATATATGTTTATTACAGCACTATTCACAATAGCAAAGACTTGGAACATACCCAAATGCCCATCAATGATAGAATGGATTAAAAAATGTGGCACATATATACCTTGGAATACTATGTAGCCATAAAAAAGGATGAGTTCATGTCCTTTGTACGGATATGGATGAAATGAAACCATCATTCTGAGCGAACTACTGCAAGGACAGAAAACCAAATACTGCATATTCTCACTCATAGGTGGGAACTGAATCATGGGAACACTTGGACACAGGAAGGGGAACATCACATACCAGGGCCTGTTGTGGGGTGGGGGGATGGGGGAGGGATTGCGTTGGGAGAAATATCTAATGTAAATGATGAGTTAATGAGTGCCACAAACCAACATGGCACATATATACGAATGTAACAAACCTGCATGTTGTGCACATGTACCCTAGAACTTAAAGTACAATAAAAAAGATGATCCACTTCCACTTATTGAATAGTGAGTATATTTTCTCTTCCTTATGATTTTATTAATAATATTTCCTTTTTTCTAGTTTATTTTACCCTAAGAATACAGTAAATAATACATACACAAAATATGTATTAATCAACTGTTCACGTTATTAGTAGAACTTCAGGTTAACGGTAGGCTATTTGTAATTAAGGTTTGGGGAAGTAAAAATTATACTCAGAATTTCGACCACACAGGTGATTGGCACCCCTAACCTTTATGTTGTTCCAGGATCAACTCTACATATAATGAAGTATCCTGAATGGAATCCTGAAACAAAAAGGAACAAACACATAAACAAAAAACATTGTTTCCTTTACTAAGGAAATTTATGTAAAACATAAACATTAATAAAAATGTATCAATATTGATTTGTTAATTATAATGTGTCATACTGATGTAAGATGATAATAAGGGAAACTGAGTATAGGATATATAGGAATTATCTGTGCTGTTTTCTCAATATTTCTCAATACTAGAACCTTTCTGAAAAATGTTTGTTTTAAAAAATAGTTCACCAACACTTTAACAAATCATGTATTCCTAACACCCAGCAGGAAAAAATGAGTACTACTGACAGACCCTGTTGACATGAGTTTAACACATGCAGTAATAAAGGGCATTTAATATTACTGTTTTTCAGTTGAGATAAATAATAGGAAAAAATTAATAATATGTGTGTTCATAGACCTCTTTTTTCTTCCTCCAAATCCAATACCCCATGGAAGAAAAGAGAAAGGATAAAAGGTTTTGCAGGCTGATTCTCACTACAGAGAAAGTCAAAGCTGGAGAACAGGGATGTCCAGGACCTGTTCATGGTGGGTATGTTGTGTGCATGCAGCTGCACATGTGTGTTTGTGTGTTAGGGGTGTTGAGTAGGACCAACTGAAAGGTGTTCTGTAGCAAAAGGCAACACAGAGAAAACTTGAGAGATCAGAATGGTAAGAAGGAGAAATTGAGCTCTGTAGGTGAAGGAGAGTGAGTGGTTCTCAGGAATTTCAGACAACCAAAGAAATTAGAATTTTTAAAAAATCTATTGACTTGAGGGTGGCTGGCAAGGTGACTGAATAGGAACAGCCTCAGTCTGCAGCTCCCAGTGAGAACAACGCAGAACAATGTGTTACACAGTGGGTGCAGCCCATGGAGGGTGAGCAGAAGCAGGGTGAGGTGTCACCTCACTCAGGAAACTCAAGGGGTCAGGGAACTTCCTCCCCTCAGACAGGCCGTGAGGGGCTGTGCCGTAAGGGATGGTGCTATCCAGTCCAGATACTATGCTTTTCCAATGGTCTTCCCAACCTGCAGACCAGGAGATTCCCTTGGGTGCCTATACCACCAGGGCCTTGAGTTTCAAGCACAAACCTGGGTGGCCATTTGAGCAGACATCTAGCTAGCTGCAGGAGGTTTTGTGACAGAACCATTCACTTCCCTGGAAATGGGGCTGAAGCCAGGGAGCCAAGGGATCTAGCTCAGCGCATCCCACCCCCATGGAGCCAAGCAAGCTAAGATCCACTGGCTTGAAATTCTCGTTGCCAGCACAGCAGTCTGAAGTCAACCTGGGATGTTCGAGCTTGGTTGGGGGAGGGGTGTCTGCCATTACTGAGGCTTGAGCAGGCAGTTTTCCCCTCACAGTGTAAACAAAGCCACTGGGAAGTTTGGATTGGGTGGAGCCCACCACAACTTGGCAAAGCCACTATAGCCAGAGTACCTCTCTAGATTCTTTCTCTTTGGACAGGGCATCTCTGAAAGAAAGGCAGCAGCCCCAGTCAGGGGCTTATAGATAAAACTCCCATCTCCCTAGAACAGAGAACTTTGGGGAAGGGGAGGCTGTGGGCGCAGCTTCAGCAGACTTAACCATTCCTGCCTACCAACTTTGAAGAGAGCAGCAGATCTCCCAGCACAGAGCTTGAGCTCCACTAAGGGACAGATTGCCTCCTCAAGTGGGTCCCTGACTCCTGTGCCTCCTGACTGGGAGATAACTCCCAGCAGGGGTTGACAGACACCTCATACAGGAGAGCTCCAGCTGGCATCTGGAAAGTGCCTTTCTGGGATGAAGCTTCCAGAGGATGGAGCAGGCAGCAATCTTTGCTGTTCTGCAGACTTCACTGTTGATACCCAGGCAAACACGGTCTGGAGTGGACCCCCAGCAAACTCCAGCAGACCTGCAGCAGAGGGGCCTGACTGTTAGAATGAAAACTAACAAAAAGAAAGCAATAACATCAACAAAAAGTATGCCCATCCAAAAAACCCCATCCAAAGGTCACCAATTTCAAAGACCAAAGGTAGATAAATCCATGAAGATGAGGAAAGACCAGCACAAAAATCCTGAAAATTTGAAAAACCAGAATGCCTCTTCTCCTCCAAAGGATCACAAATCCTCACCAACAAGGGAACAAAACCAGACAGAGAATGAGTTTGACGAACTGACAGAAGTAAGCTTCAGAAGGTGAGTAATAACAAACTCCTCCGAGCAAAAGGAGCGTATGCTATCCCAATGCAAGGAAGCTAAGAACCTTGATAAAAGGTTACAGGAACTGCTAACTGGAATAGCCAGTTTAGAGAAGAATATAAATGACCCAATGGAGCTGATAAACACAGCATGAGAACTTTGTGAAGCATACACAGGTATCAATAGCCAATTCAATCAAGCGGAAGAAAAGATATCAGAGATTGAAGATCAACTTAATGCAAAAAAGCATGAAGACAAGATTAGAGAAAAAAGAGGCCAGGCTCAGTGGCTCATGCCAGTAATCCCAGCACTTTGGGAAGCTGAGGTTGGCGAATCACAAGGTCAGGATTTCAAGACCAGTCTCACCAACATGGTGAAACCCCATCTCTACTAAGAATAAAAATAAAAGAAAAATTTAGCTGGGTGTGGTGGCAGATGCCTGTAATCCCAGCTACTCGGGAGGCTGAAACAAGAGAATCACTTGAACC
>NW_012115055.1:149630-207566 GCF_000951035.1 Colobus angolensis palliatus
AAAAAAAAAAAAAAAAAAGCAACAGTTGCAATTATACTCTCTGATAAAACAGACTTCAAATCAACAATGATCAAAAAAGACAAAGAAGGGCATTACATAATGGTAAAGGGATCAATGCAAGAAAAATAGCTAACTATTCTAAATATATATCCATCCAATACCAGAGGACACAGATGTATAAAACAAGTTCTTAGAGACCTACAAAGAGACTTACACTCTCACACAACAATAGCAGGAGACTTTAACATGCCACTGACAATATTGGACAGATCAATGAGACAGAAGATTAACAAGGATATTCAGAACTTGAACTCAGCTCTGGACAAAGTGGACCTAATAGACATCTACAGAACTCTCCATCCCAAATCAACAGAATATACATTCTTCTCAGTACCATATAGCACTTATTCTAAAATCAACTACATAATTGGAAGTAAAACACTCCTCAGCAAATGTAAAAGAACAGAAATCTTAACAAACAGTCTTTCAGACCACAGTCAAATCAGAACTCAGGACTAAGAAACTCACTCAAAACTGCAGAACTATATGGAAACTGAACAACCTGCTCCTGAATGACTACAGCGTAAACAACAAATTAAGACAGAATAAATAAGTTCTTTGAAACCAATGAGAACAAAGACTCAATGTACCAGAATATCTGGGACACAGCTAAACCAATGTTTAGAGGAAAATTTACAGCACTAAATACCCACAGGAGAATGCGGAAAAGATCTAAAATCAACACCCTGACATCACAATTAAAAGAACTAGAGAAGCAACAGCAAACAAATGCAAAAACTAGCAGAAAGCAAGAAATCACTAAGATCAGAGCGGAACTGAAGGAGATAGAGACACAAAAAACCCTTCAATGAATCCAGGAGCTGATTTTTTGAAAACATTAACAAAATAGAAAGACCACTAGCCAGACTTACAAAGAAAAAAAGAGAGGAGACTCAAATAGACACAATAAAAAATTATAAAGGGGATATCACCCCTGATCCCACAGAAACACAAACTACCATCAGAGAATATTATAAACACCTCTATACAAATAAACCAGAAAATCTAGAAGAAATTAATAAATTCCTGGACACATACACTCTCCCAAGACTAAACCAGGAAGAAGTCGAATCCCTGAATAGACCAATAACGAGTTCTGAAATTGAGGCAGTAATTAATAGCCTACCAACCAAAAAAAAAAAAAGTCCAGGATCAGATGGATGCATAGCCAAATTCTACTAGTGGTACAAAGAGGAGCTGGTACCATTCCTTCTGAAACTATTCCAAACAACTGAAAAAGAGGGACTCCTCCCTAACTCATTTTATGAGACCAGCATCATCCTGATACTAAAACCTGGCAGAGACACAACAAAAAGAGAAAACTTCAGACCTATATCCCTGATGAACATGGATGCGAAAATCCTCAATGAAACACTGCCACACTGAATCCAGCAGCACATCAGAAAACTTATCCACCACAATCAAGTGAGCTTCAGCCCTGGGATGCAAGGCTGATTCTATATACACAACATACAACATACACAAATCAATAAATGTAATCCATCACATAAAGAGAACCAATGACACAAACCACATGATTATCTAAAGAGATACAGAAAAGGCCTTTGATAAAATTCAACAGCCTTTCATGCTAAAAATACTCAATAAACTAGGTATTGATGGAACATATCTCAAAATAATAAAAGCTATTTATGACAAACCCACAGCCAATATCATACTGAATGGGCAAAAGTTGGAAGCATTCCCTTTGAAAACTGGCACAAGAAAAGGGTGTTCTCTCTCACCTCTTCTATTCAATGTAATACTGGAAGTTCTGGCCAGGACAATCAGAAAGAAAGAAGTAAAGAGGATTCAAATAGGAAGAGAGGAAATCAAATTTTCTCTGTTTGCAGATGACATGATTATACATTTAGTCTCAGCCCTAAACTCCATTGTATATTTAGTATCAGCCCAAAACCCCATTGTCTCAGCCCAAAAACTCCTTAAGCCAATAAGCAACTTCAGCAAAGTCTCAGGATACAAAATCAAAGTGCAAAAATCACCAGGTTTTCTACACACCAATAATAGACAACCAGAGAGCCAAATCATGAGTGCACTCCCATTCACAATTACTACAAAGACAGTAAAATACCTAGGAATACAACTTACAAGGGATGTGAAGTACCTCTTCAAGGAGAACTACAAACCACTGCTCGGGGAATTAAGAGAGGACACAAACAAATGGAAAAACATTTCGTGCTAATGGATAGGAAGAATCAATATCCTGAAAATGGCTATACTGACCAAAGTAATTTATAAATTCAATGCTATTCCCATCATGCTACCATTGACTTTCTTCACAGAATTAGAAAAAACTACTTTAAATTTCACATGGAACCAAAAAAGAGCCCACATAGCCAAGACACTCCAAGGAAAAAGAACAAAGCTAGAAGCATCATGCCACCTGACTTCAAGCTATACTACAAGGCTACAGTAACCAAAACAGCAGGGTACTGGTACCAAAACAGAGATACAGAACCATGGAACAGAATAGAGGCCTCATAAATAACGCCAAACATCTACAATCATCTGATTTTGACAAACCCAACAAAAACAAGAAATGGAGAAAGGATTCCCTATTTAATAAAAGGTGTTGGGAAAACTGGCCATATGCAGAAAACTGAAACTGGACTCCTTTCTTACACCTTATAAAAAAATTAACTCAAGATGGGTTAAAGATTGAAATGTAAAAACTAAAACCACAAAAACCCTAGAAGAAACCTAGGCAATACCATTAAGGACATAGGCATGGGCAAAGATTTCATGACTAAAACACCAAAAGCAATTACAATAATAGCCAAAATTGACAAATGGGATCTAATTAAACTAAAGAGCTTCTGCACAGTAAAATAAACTATCATCAGAGTGAACAGGCAGCATACAGAATGGAAGAAAATTTTTGCAATCTATCCATCTGACAAAGGGCTAATATTCAGAATCTACAAGAAACTTAAACAAATTTACAAGGAAGAAAACAAACAATCCCATCAAAAAGTGAATGAAGGATATGAACAGACACTTCTCTAAAGAAGACATTTATGTGGCCAACAAACATATTTTAAAAAGCTCATCATCACTGATCATTAGAGAAATGCAAATCAAAACCACAATGAGATACCATCTCACACCAGTTAGAATGGTGATCATTAAAAAGTCAGGAAACAACAGATGCTGGAGAGATTGTGGAGAAATAGGAATGCTTTTACACTGTTTGTGGGAGTGTAAATTAGTTCACCTATCGTGGAAGACAGTATGGTGATTCCTCAAGGATCTAGAATACTATTTGACCCAGCAAGTCAGTTACTGAGTATATACTCAAAGTATTATAAGCCGTTTTACTATAAAGACACATGCACACATATGTTTATTGCAGCGCAATTCACAATATCAAAGACTTGGAACCAACCCATATGCCCATCAATGATAGACTGAATAAAGAAAATGTTGCACATATACACCATGGAATACTATGCAGCCATAGAAAAAGCATGAGTTCATGTCCTTTGCAGGGACATGGATGAAGCTGAAAACCATCATTCTCAGCAAACTAATACAGGAACAGAAAACCAAAAACCACATGTTCTCACTCATAAGTGGGAGTTGAACAATGAAAACCCATGGGCACAGGGAGGGGAACATCACACACCAGTGCCTGTCATTGGGTGGAGGGCTGGGGGAGGGATAGCATTAGGAGAAATACCTAATGTAGATGATGGGTTGATGGGTGCAGCAAACCACCATGGCACATGTATACCTATGTAACAGACCTGCATATTCTGCACATGTATCCCAGTACTTAACGTATAATAATTACAAAAATCTGTTGACTCACATAAGGGATTGAAAGAGAGTTAAAAGTAACAAATGGGCCGGGTGCAGTGGGTCAACGCCTGTAATCTCAGCACTTTGGGAGGCTGAGGTGGGCGGATCACGGGGTCGGGAGATCGAGACCATCCTGGCTAACATGATGAAACCCCGTCTCTACAAAAAAAATACAAAAAAATTAACCAGGTGTGGTGGCGGGTGCCTATAGTCCCAGCTACTGGGGAGGCTGAGGCAGGATAATGGCATGAACCCACGTGGCGGAGCTTGCAGTGACCTGAGATGGCGCCACTGCACTCCAGCCTGGGTGACAGAGGAGACTCTGTCTCAAAAAAAAGTAACAAATGAATACTGTTGGACTGGTTGAACTATTCTTTAAATGCAATGTGTTCTGATACAGGGCAATGTAGGTTTATATATTTATAACCATTGTAATGTTATATACACACATATATTTCTGTTTTAAATGCCATTTTAAAATAGAAAATAATCACAACATGACAACAATGTTGACAGAAAATAAAATGCTGCATAGAATTCAATTGCCTTCTCAAATGTAAATATATGTAGAATAGTTACAAAATAGAATAGTGAGATAATATAATCTTCTTTAAAAATGTATATTTAAGTATATAATATCCATTAGTTTCTTGTAGGGTTTCTTTGAATAATCAGAATAATTTCTTTTCTAATTCCTTTACATATGATATCCATACACTAGTAACTAAATTCAGAAATTTCCAAGGTCTACATTGCAACTCTGATTGGGTCTTCTTTCTGATAAAAGAAACACAACAAATATGGGTTTGAACTCTTATATTAAATGCTTAATTTTTCTTTAAAAAAACATGCTTAATGTAAATTTGATATGTACTTATTTTGCTCACTAATAATCTCAATTTTTCTAGAATACCAAGATAAAATTCTTCTCATTTCTAATAAATTTAATAGTGATTTCTTCACTGCAGCTATTAATTCCCATAAAAGCGCATACAATTATGATCACAGGAGAAAATGTAAGAAAACATTTCAAAATACTCCAAGGTGATGGCCAATTATTGAGATATTCTGTTAATAAAGATGAATTATAAATCAAAAATTGATAAGTAGTATAATACATGGAATACAAGGTTCATTTATAAATACTACTCAAACTCCGTACTATCTTTTTTTTTGAATGCCACTCTATACTGCATAAAACACAAATGACAGGAAAAATAAAACAGGAATGACACTTCCTTTAAGCAACTTACAGTTATACAATAAGGCATATACAGAACCAATTGCAGTGTATAGTGACGATGATGCACAATATCAGAGGTGGGATAAATTACTTTTCTCTGGTAAAGATAAGCTTTGCTTGAGTTAGACCTAAATGTAGTAGGACTTAAGTAGGATTTAAACTTGCAGCTTTGAAAAAGTAGGGCTTTCTGGGCCGAGCTAACAACATGAGCAAGGCCATGAAGGAAGAAAAGTGTGGCAAATGCAGTAAATAATAAAACAACTGAAGTGTGACAAGGGAAGATATGTGCATACGATAAATAAGATAAGGAGGTCACTAAATCCATAGTTACGTAGACTTCTATTGAATTGACGATTCACTAACTGTCAGTCATTTATGCAAGCATTTCTTGACTGTCAACTTTATGCTGAATCACTGAGTATCCCCTGAGTCCTCAAGACATTGCCCAGCAAGCTGTTCCCAAAGTTTAGTTTATTTCTTCACAAAAGGATTTGAGGGTGCATGAAAAGCTAATCAAGATAAAATAAACAAAGATATTAACACTTCAAGTCTTCTTGCTGGCTTCTGTCTTCTCTAATACAACAGGCAGCTTGATTTGTTTGTCAGGGGTTTGCCTCCCAGGGAAGCAACATGATGAAACCCCAGGCCATACAAGGCATGAGCCAGCCTAGCTGACTGGAGCCTCTTTATGTATGGTAGGAGGCAGTACAGCACCAGGCTTCAAGGCATGAGCTCTGAATTCAAGTTTGAGTTCAAATCCTGGCTGTCATTTACTAGCTGCTTGGTCTTCAACATGTCAAGTAATGTCTGTGTCTGTTTCCTCATCTGTAATATAAATAAAGTGCTTAAAACAGTGTTTGGGACGTGGTAAATATTTAAATTATAGCTGCACCAGACCAATCTGGTCCAATCTTATATAACAGAATTGTAAGTTATTTTTATGTGCCATGGACCCTCTGGTCACATAATCTGAGCATGCTCAGAATAACCATGCTTGCAACCACAGGGGGAACCTAAGTTCTGAGATGCAGGAGCAGGGTCTGAATCAAGAAACAGAGACCCTAGGGCAGGATTTAGGAGTCAATCAGATTGAGTTCTGGCATCACCTCATTGCAAGATCCAATCAGATCACACCTCATTAGCCTACGCTTATGTGATGGTTAACACTGAGTGTCAACTTGATTGGATTGAAGGATGCAAAGTATTCATCCTAGGTGTATCTGCAATGATGTTGTCAAAGGAGATTTCCATTGGAGTCAGTGGGCTGGGAAAGGCAGACCCACCTTTAATCCGGGTGGGCACCATCTAATCAGCTGCCAGCGCAGCTAGAATATAAAGCAGAAAAATGTGAAAAGGCTAAACTGGCTTAGCCTCCCAGCCTACATCTTTCTCCCATGCTGGATGCTTCCTGCCCTTGAGCATCAGACTCCAGGTTCTTCAGCTTTGGGACTTGACTGGCTTCCTTGCTTGTCAGCTTACAGATGGCCTATTGTAGGACATTGCGATTGTGTGAGTTAATACTACTTAATAAACTTCCCTTTATATACATATCTATGCTATTAGTTCTATCCCTCTAGAGAACCCTAATACAGTTTGTATAGCCTTATCCAGCCCCAGCTGGGGAGACACTGCTTTGGGAACCAGCCCCAGTGTTCACCTTACTTGTTAGAAGTATTAACATTCACTTGCTAAATCCTTCTTGATTGTGGTCATTGGGCTGATATCTGCCAAGCTACCAAACCCAACTGTTGGGTACATAACAAAATGTCAACTATTACGACAGTTTGGCATAAAAAGTACTGATCTAAACAATGATAGAGGGCTCCCTGGTAATAGTCTTTAAAGATAGAAGGCTATTCTTTAAAGATAGCAGGGTTTCTCAGCACCTGGAGAATTCTGCTCTGGTTTGCTTCCTTTTCTGTTAAAGGATATTGTCCTTACATGAAGAGCTGTGTCTTGCTTTTTCTAATCATTTGGCTGATGCCATGCCTGTTTTCATCTAGTCCTGACATCCAGGTTGGGCAAATAGATGCTTATAGATTTGAAGATACGTATCTAATCCAAGGCTGATATGCATTTAATGTTGTTTAATATAAACATATCAGAGTTGAGAATTTTAAGGCAATATCAACTTTTCCAAGAAGAAAATTGATCAGTTAGTTCTCCAGTATTCCAATTTCACTCTATCTTCAGATAATGTAACATTTCAGATCCAGTCTCATTGTTTTTTGATCTGACTTTTAGTTTTTTTGAGACAGGGTCTCTCTCTGTCATCCAGGCTGGAGTGCAGTGGCATGATCATGGCTCACTGCAGCCTCAATTTCCTGAGCTCAAGTGATCCTCCCACCACAGCCTCCTGAGTAGCTGGGACCACAGGCATGCACCACCATGCCTGCCTAATTTTTTAATTTTTTGTAGAGATGGGTGTCTCCCTATATTTTATTTTAAATTTTATTATAGATTCAGGGAGTATGTGTACAGGTTTATAACACGGATATATTGCATAATGCTGGAGTTTGCGCTTCTAGTGAACCCATCACCCAAATAGTAAATATAGTAGCCAATAGATTGTTTTTCAACCCCCATCCACTCCCCTACACTCCTCTTCTGGAATCATCAGTGTCTATTATTTATATCTGTAAGTCAATTGTGTCCCATCGTTTAACTCCTACTTATAAGTGAGAACACGTGATATTCAAATATCAGTTTCTGAGTTATTTCACTAAAGGGCTTCCAGTTCCCTCCACGTTGCTGCAAAAGACGTGATTTCATTCCTTTTTATAGCGGTGTAGTATTCCGTGGTGTATATATACCACATTTTCTTCATCCAGTAATCCACTGATGTATGCTTAGGTTGATTCCATGACTTTGTTATTGTGAATAATGCTGTGATAAACATATGAGTGCAGGTGTCTTTTTTACATAATGATTTATTTTCCTTCAGGTATATACCCAGTAGTGGGATTCATAGGTCAACTGGTAGTTCTATTTTTAGTTATTTGAGAAATTCTCCATACTCTTTTCCACAGGGGTTAGACTAATTCCCACTAACAGTGTGTAAGTGTTTCCTTTCCTCCATATCTTAGCCAACACCTGTTATGTTTTGACTTTTTAATAACAGGTGTTGTATCTTTCCAGGAATTCATCCATTTTCTCTATGTTTCCTAGTTTGTGCTCATAGAGATGTTCATAGTAGTCCCTAAGGATCTTTTGTATTTCTGTGGAATGAGTTTTAATGACACCTTTATCATTTCTGATTCTGCTTGTTTGAATATCGGTTTTCCAGTTCCTTTAGATGCAATGTTAAGTTGTTAATTTAATATCTTTCTATATTTTAGATGTAGGCATCTAGTTCCATAATCTCTTCTTAGCTACTTTTGCTGTATTCCAGAGGTTTTGGTATGTTGTGTCTCTATTTCCATTTTTTTTTAATTTGATTTCTGCCATTATTTTTGTTTACTCAAAAGTTATTCAGGAGCAAACTGTTTAATTTCCATGTACTTGTATGGTTTTGAGAGTTCCTCTTGGTGTTGATTTCTAATTTTATTTTACTGTGGTCTGAGAAGATGCTTGATATGATTTCAATGTTTTGACATTATTGAGACTTGCTTTCTGACCAAGCATATGGCTATTTTAGAGAATGTTCCATGCACAGCTGAGAAATATGTATAGTCTGCACTGGTATGTGGAATGTTCTGTAGATGTCTATTACGTCCATTTGGTCAAGAGTACAATTCATGTCCTCAGTTGATTAGTTATCTACCTTAATGATCTGTTTAGTACTGTCAGTAGGGTGTTGAAGTCCTCAACTATTATAGTATGATTATCTCTTTTTTTAAAGTCTAGTAGTATTCATTTTATAAATCTGGGTGCTCTGATGTTGGGTGCATATTCAGGATATTACTGAATTATTTGCTCAGATATGTTTTCTATATTTGGATAGTTAAATCTTCTTGTTGAATTGAATCTTTTATAATTATATAATGCCACTTTTTAAATATTTTTTCACACTGGTTTTGGTTTAAAGTCTGTTTTATCTGATAAAATAATAGCAATCCCTGCTCTTTTTTTTGTTTTCAATATGCATGATAGATCTTCCTCCATCCCTTTGCTTTGATCTTGTAGATATCATTACATATGAAATGGGTCTCTTAAAGGCAGTAGATCATTGGATCATTTTAAAACATCCATTTTGTCAATCTATGTCTTTTAAGTAAAGAATTTAGGTCATTATATTCAAGGTTAATATTGATATGTGAAGTCATAGTGTTGTCAGCTAACTGCTTTGTAGTCTCAATTGCATAATTGCTTTATAGGATCTGTAAACCTTGTACTTATATGTGCTTTTATGGTTGGTAAGTATTGTGCTTTTCGTTTTATTTAGAGCTCCTTTGAGCATTTCTTGTAGAACTGGTCTGGTGGTGATAAATTCCCTTGGCAGTTGCTTGCCTGGGAAAGACTTTATTTCTCCTTCATTTATGAGGCTTAGTTTGTCAGGATATAAAAATCTTGGCTAACTTTCTTTTTGTTTAAGAAGGCTAAAAGTAGGCCTCCAATCTCTTCTGGCTTGTAAGGTTTCTGCTTAAAAGTTTACTGTTAGTGGAATGAGATTTCCTTTGTAGGTAATCTGGCCCTTTTCTCTAGTTATCTTTAAGATTGTTTCTTCAGTATTGCTCTTGGATAATCTGATTACTTTTTGCCTTGGGGATGGTCATTTTGCATAGTGTCTTGCAGATGTTCTCTGAATTTCTTGTATTTGGATGTTGAACTCTCTAGCAAGAATAGGGAAATTTTCCTGAATTATTCCTTCAAATACATTTTCCAAGTTGCTTATTTTTGCTTCTCTTTCAAGAATGCCAGTAAGTCATAGGTTTGGTCATTTTACATAATCCCATATTTCTCAAAATCTTTGTTCATTTCTTAAAATTATTTTATCTTTATTTTCGTCTGACTGGGTTAATTTGAAAGGCTGGTCTTCAAACTCTGAAATTCTTTCTTCTGCTTGACCTAGTCTATTGTTTCAGCTTCCAATTGTATTTGGAAATTCTTTAGTGAATATTTTTCAATTTCAAAGTTATATTTGCTTTTTCTAAAATATAGCTATCTTGTCTTTCATATCCTGAATCATTCTTTCTGGTTTCCTTGTTTCTATTTTCAACTTTCTCTAGGATTTTATTGAGTTTCTTTGTCATGTACATTTTGAATTCTTTATCTGTTATTTCAGACTTTTCATTTTGGTTAGGACACATTGCTAGAGAGCTAATGCAATTCTTTGGAGCTGTCAAGACAACTTGTCTTTTTGTATTGCTGAAGTTCGTGCACTGATTCCCTCTCATCTGAGGGAGCTGTTATTTCTTATTTTTGAATTTGCTATTCTTTGAATGGGACTTTTGAAATTTTTATTCTTTTTTCCCTTGAGAATATGACTGTGTTGTATGTTGTGTATGATTGTTTGGTTTAATTTCTGGGTGCTTTCATGGGATCAAGGCTCTGTATAGGTTCCTTGGTTGTGGATAGCTTCTATGTGGTGGCTTTCTCCGATGTTGCTTGTTGTAGTGATGTATTGGACATAGGAGCCGATGTGCTGCCTCCTGCGTGGCTGAGGATGTGGAGGTCTCAGGAAGCTTATCTTACCCAGTAAGCACTAAGTCCTTCTGGTAGATTTTTTTTTTTTTTGAGATTTTTTTTTTTTTTTGTGGTGGTGCAGTTTAGCCTCCAGTCCAGTAGGTGGTGCTTAAGAGTAAGAACCAACTCGGGTAGGCTAATAACGAGTTGAAGTGCCCGCCCTAATGGGAGTGGTCAGAGGAGAGTGTATTGGAGTGCACTGAGGTCTCTGGGGATGGTAGAGGGAGGGGTGAACCAGTTCCTATCCTGAGTCCACAGGAACACAATCTGTTTCCTTTTCACACCTTTGTTGCAGGGCTCATGACCTTCAGCTCATTTAGACTTTGAACATTTGGTTCCAGGACACAGTATGGCTGCAGGTGATGTATACAACCCTCCTGTGACTACCACCAAAATGGGCTCCGGGCAGAGTTCATCCAGTCCTGAGTGGGCAACTCTGTGGCTTGTCTGCTGTTTGTTGCTAGGATGTTGCTGCTCTGTGTTTCTGTGTAGGGAGGTAGAGTTGACCCCTGCTCTTCCTGCAAGCCCAAGCAGTGCAGGCTCACTTTTAACAGGGGTGAAGCCATTGCCAAAAGCACAAAATGTACATTCTCCAAGTACACATGCACCTGCCCCCAACAGAGAGAACCTCTGCTGCATTGGCAACAGTGAGGGGAGGCAGTGAGGAGATGACAGTTTTCCTTGTCTATTCCTGGCATCTGGTGCTACCCTTTTCAGTAATTGGCATGATTAACATTGCATCCACATTTTTTTTGTCCCAAGGGGAGCTTTGGTGAGCTATACACCCCTCTTGCTTTGGGGTGGCCCACATTGAGGGTAAGATCTCCAGGTGTCCTGCACCTCCCGGGGACCTGCTGTCCCCTGTACTTTGCCATAGTCAGAGAAGGCTGTGGGGTAGGTTTGTGAGGGATCTGGTGGTGCAGTGACTCGGGGCAGAGATTGCCTGGGCAGGCTAGTGGCCTACTAGTATGGTGCCTGCCTTCTCCTCTCCAGCCTGAGGGGAGTGCAGGTGAGGTGTGTGTGAGGTGACCACCTGTGTGTGTGAGGTGTGTGAGGTGTGAGGTGACCACCTGTTTCTGTGTCCCTGGGAAGTTCTTAAGTTGCTGCCAACAGTGTTATCCAGGGTTATGAGGGCAGGGGGTTACCCTAACAGTTTAGAAGTCAACAGATTGTTGTAAGAGTGAAGAGAGCGGAGACATACTGTGCCCTACCCTTTCTGTGGGGCTTCAAGTTCCTCAGGGGGTTAGTCTCTGCCAGATTCTTGCTGTTTTTCTTTTCTGCACCCCAGCTTCTTTCCATCAAGACTCCAACAGGTTCCGGCTCTCTTCCCTTAGTTTTCCGTTCAAGCCATGTCCAGTAGCTATGGTCTTCACCAGTAGTTATGGTCTTCTTTTTGAGGAGAAGTGACATCTTCTGCTCCTAGGCTCATCAGCCATCTTGAAAAAAGAAACCCCGAGAACTCTTCCAAGATGGCCAAATAGGAACAGCTCTGGTCTGCAGCTCCCAGTGAGATCAATGCAGAAGGCAGGTGATTTCTGCATTTCCAACTGAGGCACCTGGTTCACCTCATTGGGACTGGTTGGACAGTTGGTGCAGCCCACAGAGGGCAAGCTGAAGCAGGGCTGGGCATCCCCTCACCCAGGAAGCACAAGGGGTCGGGGGATTTCCCTTTTCTAGCCAAGGGAAGCCATGAGAGACTATACTGGGAGGAAGGGTACATTCCTGCCCAAATACTGCACTTTTCCCATGGTTTTTGTGACTGGCAGACCAGGAAATTCCCTCCAGTGCCTGGCTCAGCGGGTCCCATGCCCATGGAGCCAAGCAAGCTAAGATCCATTGGCTTGTAATTCTTGCAGCTAGTACAGCAGTCTGAGATCCACCTGGGACACTGGAGCTTGGGGTGGGGAGGGGTGTCCACCATTGCTGAGGCTTGAATAGACCACTTTATACTCACAGTGTAAGCAAAGCTGCTGGGAAGCTCAAACTGGGTGGAGCGCACGGCAGCTCAGGAAGGCCCACTGTCTCTCTAGATTCCACCTCTGTGGGCAGGGCATATCTGAACAAAAAGGAGCAGCCCCAGTCAGGGACTTATGGATAAAACCCTCATCTCCCTGGGTCAGAGCATCTGGGGGAAGGGGCAGCTGTGGGCACACCTTCTAGATTTAAACATCCCTGCCTGACAGCTCTGAAGAGATCAGTGGTTCTCCCAGCATGGTGTTTGAGCTCTGATAACGGACAGACTGCCTCCTCAAATGGGTCCCTCACCCCTGTGTTGCCTCCCAGTAGGGGCCAACAGACACCTCATACAGGAGAGCTCTGGGTGGCATCTGGCCAGTACACCTCTGGGACAAAGCTTCCAGAGGAAGGATCAGGCAGCAATACTTACTTTTCTGCAATCTCTGCTGGTGATACTCAAGCAAACATTATCTGGAGTGGACCTCCAGCAAATTCCAACAGACCTGCAGCTGAGGGGCCTGACTGTTAGAACAAAAACTAACAAACAGAAAGGAATAGCATCAACATCAATGAAAAGGACATCCACACCAAAGCTCCATCCATAGGTCACCAACATCAAAGACAAAAGGTAGAAGAAACCACAAAGATGGGGAGAAACCAGAGCAGAAAGGCTGAAAATTCCAAAAACCAGAATGAACCTTCTCCTCCAAAGGATCACAGGTTCTCATCAGCAAGGGAACAAAACTGGATGGAGAGTGAGTTTGACTAGTTGACAGAAGTAGGCTTCAGAAGGTGTGTAATAACAAACTTCTCCAAGCTAAAGGAACACATTCTAACCCATTGCAAGGAAGCTAAAAACCTTGAAAAAAGGTTAGATGAATGGCTAACAAGAATAACCAGTGTAGAGAAGAACATAAATGACCTGATGAAGCTGAAAAGCACGGCACGAGAATTTCATGAAGCATACACAAGCTTTAATAGCCAATTCGATCAAGCAGAAGAAAGGATATCAGTGATTAAAGATCAAGTTAATGAAATAAAGCGAGAAGACAAGATTAGAGAAAAAAGTGTAAAAAGAAATGAACAAAGCATCCAAGAAATATGGGACTATGTGAAAAGACCAAATCAGCGTTTGATTGGTGTACCTAAAAGTGACAGGGAGAATAGAACCAAGTCAGAAAACACTTTAAAATATTATCCAGGGAGAACTTCCCCAACCTAGCAAGGCAGGCCAACATTCAAATTCAGGAAATACAGAGAACACCACAAAGGTATTCCTCAAGACAACTCCAAGACACATAATCATCAGATTCATCAAGGTTGAAATGAAGGAAAAAATGTTAAGGGCAGCCAAAGAGAAAGATCAGGTTACCCACAAAGGGAAGCCCATCAGACTAACAGCGAATTTCTCAGCAAAAACCCTATCAGCCAGAAGAGAGTGGAGGCCAATATTCAATTTTCTTAAAGAAAACCCCAGAATATCATATCCAGCCAAATTAAGCTTGATAAGTGAAGGAGAAATAAAATCATTTATGGACAAGCAAATGCTGAGAGATTTTGTCACCACCAGATCTGCCTTACAAGAACTCCTGAAGGAAGCACTAAACATGGAGAGGAATGACCGGTACCAGCCACTGCAAAAATATGCCAAATTGTAAAGACCATTGATGCTATGAAGAAACTGTATCAATTAGTGGGCAAAATAACCAGCTAACATCATAATGACGGGATCAGATTCACACATAACATTAACCTTAAATGTAAATGGGCTAAATGCCCCAATTAAAAGACACAGACTGGCAAATTGGATAAAGAGTCAACACCCATCAGTGTGTTGTATTCAGCACATTCCAATCAGTGTGCTGTATTCAAGAGGCCCATCTCATTTACAAAGACACACATAGGTTCAAAATAAAGGGATGGAGGAAGATCTACCAAGCAAATGGAAAACAAGAAAAAAAAGCAGCAATTGCAATCCTAGTCTCTGATAAAACAGACTTTAAAACAACAAAGATCAAAAGAGGCAAAGAAGGCCATTACATAATGGTAACATGGATCAATTCAGCAAGAAGAGCTAACTATCCAAAATATACATGCACCCAATACAGGAGCACCCAAATTCATAAAGCAAGTTCTTAGAGACCTACAAAGAGACTTTGACTCCCACACAATAATAATGTGAGACAATAACACCCCACTGTAAATGTTAAACAGATCAACAAGACAGAAAATTAACAAGGATATCCAGGAGTTGAACTCAGCTCTGGACCAAGTGGATCTAATAGACATCTACAGAACTCTCCACCCCAAATCGACAGAATATACATTCTTCTCAGCACCACTTTGCACTTACTCTAAAATTGACCACATAATTGGAAGTAAAACACTCCTCAGCAAATGTAAAAGAACAGAAATCACAACAAATTGTCTCTCAGACCACAGCACAATCGAATTAGAACTCAGGATCAAGAAACTAACTCAAAACCGCACAACTACATGGAAACTGAATAACCTGCTCCTAAGTGACTACTGTGCAAATAACAAAATTAAGGCAGAAATAAAGATGTTTGTTGAAACCAATGAGTATAAAGACACAACATACCAGAATCTCTGGGACACATTTAAAGCAGTGTGTAGAGGGAAATTTATAGCACGAAATTCCCACAAGAGAAAGCAGGAAAGATCTAAATTCAACACCTTAACATCACAATTAAAAGAACTAGAGAAGCAAGAGCAAACAAATTCAAAAGCCAGCAGAAGACAAGAAATAACTAAGATCAGAGCAGAACTGAAGAAGATAGAGACACACACACACACAAAAAAAACCTTCAAAAAATCAATGAATCCAGGAGCTGGTTTTTTGGAAAGATCAACAAAATAGACCACTAGCAAGACTGATAAGAAAAGAGAAGAATCGAATAGACTCAGTAAAAAATGATAAAGAGGATATCACCACTGATCCCACAGAAATACAAACTACCATCAGAGAATACTATAAACACCTCTATGTAAATAAACTAGAAAATCTAGAAGAAATTGATAAATTCTTGGACACATACACCCTCCCAAGACTAAACCAGGAAGAAGTCAAGACTCTGAATAGACCAATAACAGGTTCTGAAGTTGGGGCAATAATTAATAGCCCACCAACCAAAAAAAACCCAGGACCAGACGGATTCACAGCCGAATGCTACCAGAGGTACAAAGAGGAGCTGGTACCATTCCTTCTGAAACTATTCCAATCAATAGAAAAAGAGGGAATCCTCCCTAACTCATTTAATGAGGCCAGCATCATCCTGATATCAAAGCCAGGCAAAGACACAATGAAAAAACAGAATTTTAGACGAATATCCCTGATGAACATCGATGCGAAAATCCTCAGTAAGATACCGGCAAACCGAATCCAGCAGCACATCAAAAAGCTTATCCACCATGATCAAGTTCGCCTTCATACTCGGATTTGCAAGGCTAGTTCACCATACGCAAATCAATAAACATAACCCATTACATAAACAGATCCAATGACAAAAATCACATGATTATCTCAATAGATGGAGAAAAGGCCCTCAATAAAATTCAACAGCCTTCATGCTAAAAACTCTCAATAAACTAGGTATTGATGGAACATATCTCAAAATAATAAGAGCTATTTATGACAAACCCACAGCCAATATCATACTGAATGGGCAAAAACTGGAAGCATTCCCTTTGAAAACTGGCACAAGGATGTCCTCTCTCAGCACTCCTGGAAGTTCAGGCCAGGAAATCAGGAAAGAGAAAGAAACAAAGGGTATTCAAGTGGGAAAAGAGGAAGTCAAATTGTCTCTGTTTGCAGATGACATGATTGTGTATTTAGAAAACCCCACTGTCTCAAAATCTCCTTAAGCTTGATAGGCAACTTCAGCAAAGTCTCAGGATACAAAATCAATGTGCAAAAATCACAAGCATCCCTATACACAAATAACAGACAAACAACCAAATAATGAGTGAATTCCCAATCACAATTGCTACAAAGAGAATAAAATACCCAGGAATACAACTTACAAAGGATGTGAAGGACCTCTTCAAGGAGAACCAGCAAGCACTGCTCAAGGAAATAAGAGAGGACACAAACAAATGGAAAAACATTTCATGCTCATGGATAGGCAGAATCAATATCATGAAAATGGCCATACTGCCCAAAGTATTTTACAGATTCTATGCTATCCCCATCAAGCTACCACTGACTTTCTGGAAAAAAACTACTTTAAAGTTCATATGGAACTAAAAAAAAGAAAAAAAAAAAAAATCCCACGTACCCAAGACAACCCCAAGCAAAAAGAACAAAGTTTGAGGCATCACGCTACGTGACTTCAAACTATACTACAAGGCTACAGTAACCAAAATAGCATGGTGCTGGTACCAAAACAGATATATAGGCCAATGAACAGAACAGAGGCCTCAGAAATAACACCAAACATCTACAACCATCTGTTCTTTGACAAACCTGACAAAAACAAGAAAGGGGAAAAGGATTCCCTATTTAATAAATGATGTTGGGAAAACTAGCTAGCTATACGTAGCAAGCTGAAAGTGGACCCCTTCCTTACACCTTATACATAAATTAATTCAAGATGGATTAAAGACTTTAAAGTTAGACCTAAAACCATAAAAACCCTAGAAGAAAACCTAGGCTATACCATTCAGGACATAGGCATGGGCAAAGACTTCATGACTAAAACACCAAAAGCAATGATAACAAAAGCCAGAATAGACAAATGGGATCTAATTAAACTAAAGAGCTTCTGCACAACCAAAGAAACTATCAGCAGAGTGAACAGGCAGCCTACAGAATGTGAGAAAATTTTTGCTATCTATCCATCTGACAAAGGGCTAATATCCAGAATCTACAAAGAAATTAAACAAATTTACAAGACAAAAACAAACAACTTTATCAAAAAGTAGACAAAGGATATGAACAGACACTTCTCAAAAGAAGACATTTATGCAGCCAACAGACATATGAAAAAATGCTCATCATCACTGGTCATTAGAGAAATGCAAATCAAAACCACAGTGAGATACCATCTCACACCAGTTAGAATGGTGATCATTAAAAAGTCAGAAACAACGGATGCTGGAGAGGGTGTGGAGAAATAGGAACGCTTTTACACTGTTTGTGGGAGTGTAAATTACTTCAACCATTGTGGAAGACAGTGTGGTGATTCCTCAAGGATCTGGAACTAAAAATACCATTTGACCCAGCAATCTCATTACTGGGTATATAACCAAAGGATTATAAATCATGATACTATAAAGACATATGCACACGTACGTTTATTGTGGCACTATTCACAACAGCAAAGACTTGGAACCAACCCAAATATCCATCAATAATAGACTGGATAAAGAAAATGTTGCACGTATACACCATAGAATACTATGCAGCCATAAAAAAGGATGAGTTCATATCCTTTGCAGGGACGTGGATGAAGCTGGAAACCCTCATTCTCAGCAAAATATCACAAGGACAGGAAACCACTGCATGTTCTCACTCATAAGTGGGAGCTGAACAATGAGAACATACAGACACAGGGAAGGGAACATCACACACTGGGGCCTGTCAGGGGGTGGGGACCTGGGGGAGGGATAGCATTAGAATAAATACCTAATGTAAATCACAAGTTGATGGATGCAACAAACCAACATGGCATGTGTAAACTTATGCAACAAACCTGCACGTTGTGCACATGTACCTCAGAACTTAAAGTATAATTTAAGAAAAAGAAAAAGAAAAAAGAAACCCCAAGCTCATCATTTTTTGACACAGATTCCTGGTCAAATTATAAGTTACTGTTCTCTGTGATCCCAAGTGGTAAGTATTGTGCTACCCCCTTCCTCCATTTAAAAAAAAATAAACTTTATTTATTTTTTTTTCTTTATTTTATTTTATTTTATTATTATTATACTTTAAGTTCTAGGGTACATGTGCATAACATGCAGGTTTGTTACATATGTATACTTGTGCCATGTTGGTGTGCTGCACCCATCAACTCGTCAGCACCCATTAACTCATCATTTACATCAGGTAAAACCCCCAATGCAATTCCTCCCCCCTCCCTCCTCCCCCCTCCGCATGATAGGCCCCGGTGTGCAATGTTCCCCTTCCCGAGTCCAAGTGATCTCATTGTTCAATTCCCACCTATGAGTGAGAACATGCGGTGTTTGGTTTTCTGTTCTTGTGATAGTTTGCTGAGAGTGATGGTTTCCAGCTGCATCCATGTCCCTACAAAGGACACGAACTCATCCTTTTTTATGGCTGCATAGTATTCCATGGTGTATATGTGCCACATTTTCTTAATCCAGTCTGTCACTGATGGACATTTGGGTTGATTTCAAGTCTTTGCTATTGTGAATAGTGCCGCAATAAACATACGTGTGCATGTGTCTTTATAGCAGCATGATTTATAATCCTTTGGGTATATATCCAGTAATGGGATGGCTGGGTCATATGGTACTTCTAGTTCTAGATCCTTGAGGAATCGCCGTACTGATAAACTTTATTTTTTTAGAGCAGTTTTAGGTTTGCAGCAAAATTGAGCAGAAAGTGCAGAAGGTTCTTATGTCCCCCTGACCCCACAAATGCACAACCTTCTCACTATTGATATCACCACCACAGTGATGCATTTGTTAGATTTGATAAACCTATATTGACACATCATTTTCACCTAAATTCTATAGTTTACATTAGGGTTGATTCTTGATGCTGCACATTTTATTGGTTTGGACAAATGTATCATGACATGTAGCCACTATTTTAGTATCAGACAAAGTAGTTTCACTGCCCTAAAAATCCGCTGTGTTCTGCCTATTTATCCTTCCTTTCCCACTAACTCCTGGCAACAACTGGTATTTTTGTTGTCTTCATAGTTTGTCTTCAGAATGGCATATGGTTGGAATTATACAGGGTAGCCTTTTTAGATTATTTTCTTTCTCTTAGTAATATGCATTTAAGTTTACTCCATGTCTTTTCATAGCCTGATAACTCAATTATTTTTAGACTTGAATAATTTTCCATTATTTGAATGTGCCACAGTTTATTCATTTACTTATTGAAGGACATCTTGGTTGATTCCAGGTTTTGCATCTCTGTGTATGTTTTTTTGTGTGGACATAAGTTTTCACCTATTTGAGTAAATACCATGAAGAAGAAACTGCCAAACTGATTTCCAGAATGGTTGTACCATTTTGCATTCCCATCAGCAAATAATTAGAATGCTCGTTCTTCTACATCCTCATCAGCATTAGTTGTTGTCAGTGTTTTGGATTTTTGTCATTCTAATAAGTATACAGTGGTATCTCATTTTTGTTCTCATTTACAATTCCCTAAAGACATATGATGTGGAGCATCTTTTCATATGCTTACTTGCCTTTGTATATCTTCTTTGGTTAAATGTCTGTTCAGGATTTTTGCCCATTTTAAAATTGGGTTGTTCATTTTCTTATTGTTGAATTATAAGAGTTCTTTGTATGTTTTCAGTAACAGTCCTTTATCAGGTATGACCTTTGCAAACATTTTCTCCCAGTCTGTAATTTGTTTTCTTATTATCTTGGCTTTGTCTTTTGCAGAGCAGATGTTTTAAATTTTAATAAAGTCTAATTTTTACATTATTTTATGGATTGTACCTTTGGTGTTACATCTAAAAAGTTTTTGTTATACCTGAGGTCATCTAGGTTTTCACCTATGTTTTCTTCTAGAGATTTTATAATTTTGCATTT
Organism: Colobus angolensis palliatus; assembly: GCF_000951035.1. Lineage (NCBI taxonomy): Eukaryota > Metazoa > Chordata > Mammalia > Primates > Cercopithecidae > Colobus > Colobus angolensis. The sequence goes on from NW_012115055.1 coordinate 170,095, forward strand.
TATATATAGATCTGCAACTTATTTTGAGTTAACTTTTATAAAGGGTATAAGGTGTGTGTGTAGATTTGTTTATGTTTTTTGTTTTTTGTTTTTTGTTTTGGCTTATGGATGTACAGTTTTTCCTGCACCATTTGTTGAAAACACTCTCTTTGTTCTGTTGTATTGCCTTTGCTCCTTTGCCAAAGATTAGTTGACTTTATTTATGTGGATATATTTCTGGACTTTCCGTTCTGTTCCATTTATCTGTTTCCTATTCTTTCACAATTACTATAATGTCTTGATTACTCTAGGTTTATAGAAAGTCTTGAAGTCAGGGTGTCAGTTATCCAACTTTGTTCTTCTCCTTTGAGTTGGCTATTCTGAATCTTTTGCCTCATGTAAAATTTGAATCTATATGTCAATATCCACATAATTTACTTGGATTTTGATTGTGATTGCATAGAATCTATAGATCAAGTTGGGGAGAACTGACATTTTGACAATATTATGTCTTCTTATCCACAAACATATACTATTTCTCCAATTATTTAGTTCTTTGATGTCTTTTATCAGAGTTTTATCATTTTCCTCATATAGATCTTATACATACATATTTCATTAGATTTAAACCTAAATATTTCACTTCTGAGGGAGTTAATATAAATGGTAATGTGCTTTTTATTTCAAATTTCACTTGTTCATTGCCAATATATAGGAAAGTGATGAACTTTTACATATTAACCTTGTATCCTGTGACCTTGTTAAAATCAATTATAAGTTCCAAGAGTCTCTTTGTCTATTCTTTCAGATTTTGTGTATCGATGAGCAAGTCCTCTGCAAACTAGGACAGTTTTATTTTTTCCTTCTCAGTTGGTATACCTTTTATTTCATTTTTTCATCTTACTGCATTAGCTAGATTTTGCAGTAGAATGTTAATAGGCAATGGTGAGAAGAGATATCCTTACCTTGTTCCTGATCTTAACAGGAAAGCTTCTAGTTTCTCATTATTAGTAGGGTGTTAACAATTTTCATAGATTTTACTCATCAAGTTGAGGAAGGTCCTCTGTATTTCTAGTTTTCTAGGAGTTCTTATTATGAGGGGTGTTCAATTTTTGGCAAATGCTTTTTCTGCACTATTGAGAGGATCATGTGATTTTTCTTCTTTAGCCTGTAAATGTGATAGATTCCATTCCTTGATTTTCTAATTTTGAAACAGACTTGGGATAAATACTTGGGATAAATCTCACTTAGTGTATACTTCTTTTTACACATTGCTGGATTCAATTTGCTAGTATTTGATGGAGAATTTTTGCATCTATTTTCATGAGAGATATTGGCCTGTAGATTTCTCTCCTTGTAATGTCTTTGGTTTTGATATTAGGGTAATGCTAGCCTCATGGAATGAGTTAGAAAGTATTTTATCTGATTTTATATTCTGAAATAGAGTGTAGAGAATAGGTTTAATTTCTTCCTTAAATGTTTGGTAGAATTCACCAGTGAATGCATCTGAGCCTGATGCTTTCTATTTAGGAAGATTATTTGACTACTGTTATTTTATCAATTTCTTTAATAGATATAGACCTATTCATATTGTCTATTTCTTCTTGTGTGAGTTTTGGCAGGTTGTATATTTCATGGAATTTGTCAAATTTGTAGGCATAGAGTTTTAATAATATTTCTTTATTATTTTTATTGTCCATAGTGTCTTTGGTAATAGCTTTTCTTTTGTATCTTATAACAGTAATTTGTATCCCTTTTTGTTAGTTAGCCTCACTAGAGACCTATTAATTTTATTGAAATATTTTAACAGCAGCTTTTGATTTTATTGATATTCTCCATTGATTTCTGCTCTAATTTTTATTTATTTCCTTCTCATTACTTTAAATTTAGTATCCTCCTGTCTTTCTGTTATACTAAGGTAACAGCTTAGATGATTAATTTTAGGTTTTTCTTCTTTTCTAATACTGTATTTAATGCTGTAAATCTCCCTCTAAGCAATGCTTTCACTGCATTCCACAAATTCTGATCAGTTGTATTTCATTTCCACTTAGTTCAAATCGTTTTTAATTTTCTTGAGATATTTTTTTGACTTATGTTTTATTTATAAGTGTGTTGCTTAATCTACACATATTTCAACTTTTCCAGCTATCTTTCTGTTACAAATTTATAATTTAATTCCATTATGGTCTTAGAGCAGACATTGTAAGATTCCTGTTCTGTTAGATTTGTTAAGTTGTTTTTTATGGCCCAGAATGTGGTCTATCTTGATGAAAGTTCCATATAAGCCTCAGAAAAACATGCTTTCTGCTGTTGTTGGATACACAGCCTATAGATGTCAATTATATACCGTTAATTAATGGTGCCATTGAGTTTCAGTGGTAAAGTGATTATTGATACAGATGGAGTAATATTACCTTACATTTTCCTGTTTTCTGTGTGTTGCCCTTACTTTTTGTTCTTAATTTTGTTTCCCATTGTTTTCTGCCTTTTTTAGTTTCAGTTAACCATTATATGTTTCCATTTTCTCTCTTTGCTTAGCATATCAATTTTACCTTTTAAAAAACTTATTTTTTCCTTTTTGCCCTTTTTAGTGGGTGTTAAAGGGTTTGCAGTACACGTTTACAATTAATCCAAGTCCATTTTCAAGTAACACGGTACCACTTCATGGGTAATATGAGTAACTTGTAATAAAATGTTCTTACTTTTTCTTCTTCCTGTCCCTGTATCATTGTTTTCAGTCATTTTACTTATATAAGCATATATTTGCATATAAATATACACAGCATACTTAATCAAATACATTGTTGACGCTGTTATCTTGAACAAACTGGTATCTGTTAAATTGATTAAAATTTTTTAAACAAAATTTTTGTTTGTTCTTCACTCATTCCTTCTTCTCTGCACTTCCTTTCTAAAAAATGTATATCTAAGTTTCTGTCCTGTATCATTTTTCTTCTCTCAGAAGCACTTTTTTTCTTTAACATTTCTTACAAAGCAAGTGTACTGGCAAGGAATTTCTTCAGCTTTTGTTGGTCTAAGAAAGTTTATTTCACATTCACTTTTGAAGAATAATTTCATAATGTACAGGATTCTAAGTTGGTGAGGATTTTTTTTCTCAACACTTTAATTATTTTAGTCCACTTTGTTCTTGTTTGCATGGTTTCTGAGCAGTCAGGTATTACTTCAACTATTTCTTCTGTTCCGTATTTTCTTTCTTCTCCCACTTTTTTTTTTTTTTTTAATTTTCTTATATTTCTTGGATACTGTGGGGTTTTTCTCCCATTTTTTTTTCCTTTGCTTTTCAATTTTGATAGTTTCTAATGCCATGTCATCAAACTCAGAGATTCTTTCGTCAGCTATACTCAGTCTACTAATGAGCCATCTAAATCACTCTTCATTTCTTTTACAGTGTTTTTGATCTCTAGAACTTAATAACATTTTCTCTTAGAATTTCTACCTCTCTTGTATTATCTGTTCTTAGATACTGTTTACTTTTTCCATAAATCCCTTAAAATATTAATTATAATTGTTTAGAAATTGTGGTTGAACAATTCCAACATTTCTATATCTGACTCTGATTCTGATGTTTGTTCAGTCTCTTCAAATTATATTTTTGCCATTTAGTAAATATAATTTTTGGTTGAAAAATGGATGTGATGTGCTAGGTAAAATAAACTGCTGTTATTAGGACTTTAGTAATGTAGCAGCAAGGTTTATGGGGGAGGGGAAGAAGTCTATATTATTATGACTAGGTCTCAGTGTTTTAGAGAGCCTCTGCCTTAGACCGTGAATTTCACTAGCACTTCTTGATTTCCCCCCCCTTAGGTGTGATAGGATGGTAGAACCAGCTGGAGTCAAATATTCCCCTTCTTCTGGTGAAATTAGGCCCTGATTAAACCCCAACGGGTTAGATTCTGGTAAAACGGCTTCTCTTGACGGCAGACCTTGTTAAGAACAACAGAAAGCACTGTTATATTTCAAAATAGTTACTTCTCTCCTCTTCCTTCTGGAAGCATTGTGGAACTTTTCTCCCCAAAACTATGAGAACTGGTACTATGAGAACCTGGTAGAGCTCCCAAAGGTAAAACTCTCAAAAGTGTGGGGGCCCTCCATGACTGGGTTCCCTGAGAGTTTTTAACTGTCAAACTTGTTCACCCATAGCCTCCAGCAATTCATGAATTATAGTTTAGGCTTTCCTATCCTGATACTGGTTCCCATGAAGGCTTCTGCTCATGGGTTTCTCCTGTGGTGAGCTGCCTGTCATTCTTTGCATTTGTCTGTTTCTCCAATTTGAGGAACAGAAGTTTGCCCTGTGACCTCACTCCTCGGATGGATATAAGAACTGTTGATTTTTCAGTTTGTTCAGGTTTGACTTCTTAGAACGGGGTGGCAACCTCTAAGCTCCTTACGTGCCAGACCAAAGGCAGAAGTCACCCTGCCTCCTTTTAAAATATTCACATTTATCTGCAGTATCGGTGGAGTCCCATCAATTTTGACTATTGATGACTTACAGTAGACAAGGTTTGGGTTTTCCCATTTTGCAAAAAAAAAAAATAAAAGGATCATCAGGGATATTTTTGTTATATTCTGGTACATCCGGTTCTCACTCTGTCATACAAACTAAAATAGTGAAATCCTGATTGTCAGCCTCTGAGACAGCAGAGGTTTCATTGTGAAGCATGACTCTGCCTTGCCTGTCCCTCCCAATAAACAATTGCTCACTGTGGGCTTGGGGTCCACACCCAAGGTAAATGACTCAGTTGCAATTTCAAAAATACCATAAACAAGCACAGAATATTTTACAAGGCAATAGAACAATAAAGCTTACTTTAACCAAGTTGTCTCATTTAATTACTATGGCATTGAATGGCATTGAGCAGAAAGCTAAGAGCAATAAGAATAAGTATTGCCATAACTACTGGAGATACTGTTCAGAGTTGAATTTTTGCCTTTAACACTTATTTTTATTTCCTTCCTCTACAGATTTGGTCCCAGCACTGGTTAGCCTGTGCAATTATTTATTCCACAGACATTGCTTAGTTTCAATCTGTACCCTTTGAGCTGTAGGAGCTCTAATAAACACTTCTTCTGTTTTGGATTTCAGTGTTCACCACTGAATTTCTGAATCATAGAATCTCTGGAGTTTCATCCTTCTACTTCCAAAAATATTTAATTAACTATGGATTATTGAGCAAGAGAGTCATTTAGAGTGATGTTAGACAGAGGAAGCAACTTCAGAGGAGGCTCATACCTGGAAGGCCCATCTTTCACCTTCCCTCTCCCACCTTAGCAAACATCTGCAATGCCTTCCAGACTTGGTTCCAAGGTCACCTACTCTTTGAGAATGTTCTTAACTTCCCCTGTAAATGACTTCTCTCTGGCCCACAAGTCTCTGCATATGACATAGTGTAGCTTACCTGCACACATGTCTGCCTTCTTCCATATACTGTGAGCTACACAAGAACAAGGGCCATCTCACCCATCTTTGAGCAAACAGAGGTATCCTTCCTATAATACAGATACCATTTGTTTATATCAGAAGCTTTCAATAGTTGATAAATCTTATATTTTATGAATGTTCCATATATATTATATATATGTTCCAAACAAGACTGTAAGTGTCCTCAGTGAACACACAATGTGTGTGCCTTCTTTTGGTGTTTTCCTCAGCTCTGGATATACGTGCTCAGAAAGTAGATGCTATAATTCCCTATATTGGAATAAGATAGATGGCAATATTTCTGATGAGCCTTTTCTTAAGAATTCCCCTGTTTATCACCACTTAAAAGCATTTATTAATTTACTTATACTTAGCTTATATATAGAAGTTTAAATGGTTTAATCTTTGATTTTAGACAGCTGAATACAGGTACACAATTGTTAGCTCCTGAAGGGCAAGGAAGTTGCTAGTTTATCTTGCCTTACAGAGTACATTAAACAGTACAAAGTATTATAGCTATTTAAAAAAAATACTCTTTTATGACAGGGCTGAGTCATGGGGCCACGGAGCTGATGTGAACAAGCAGTATTCAGACTCAGAGGGTACAATGCAGAGATACTTTTAGTGTCATTGCACATTCTCCATTCCAGACTCTACTGCAAGCTCTCTCTTTGTGATTTGGCCAACCCAACAGAGAAGAACGTTGAGAGGATTTCTTTCTGCATGTTCGTTGGCAGTAAGTCCAGTGTTAATCCATCCTCAGGCTAATGGCCAGATGGGACCAGAGGTAAACTACTAGTGGCTAACTATTCAAATACAAAAAATGGTTTGCGACATTGTAAATTCTCAGGTAAATTCATTTATGCAAATATAGGCTAAGTTTCTTTTTTTTCTAGAAAACCATAACAAGGATTGTAATCAAATCATTCAGGTAGTTGCCTTAATATGTTTTTCCTTTGTGGGAAGCTTTGACTTTTTACTTCTTGCCTATTTGCTGATGATATGGTAGTAAACTCTTAGAAGACCTAAGTACCTGGCTGGCAGTCATTCTGTCCACCCTCTGGCCTGACATCATCCTGGGTGACTCCCACTGACAACTTCGCCTCAAGGTTCCTTGCCTGCTTCAGCTTCCAGAACTTTCCTCCACCCCAGGCACCCACTCCATGGTCACACCCTAGACCTTATCACATCCAGATTGCACCACCTCTCAAATAAAGTAGTCAGAGGCATTGTTAACCATGCATTCCTCACCGTCTCTCTCACCTTCTTGTTCCCAACACCATTTCTTTGACTTTAGTGCTTTATTTTATAGAGTCCCTTGTCCCTCTCCCCATTAGGTCCCTCCTGTCCTTACTTAGCTCCTTATTCACGTCATTACTTCATCCTTTTGTTTACCAGTTTGTTAAAACCTCTTATTCTGTGGTCATTCCACCATTCCTCATTGGAGAAAACCCTACAAACCTTAAAACATTCGACTGCTACATTCCCTGCTTTTGCATGCAGCTCACTGACATTTCAAGAGAAAAATCATACAGTGGTCAGAATTGGTCCACTACATATTTATGTCTTTCATTTTGATGGGGCACTTGTGGCTCTCTAATGCACTATTATATTTTTCCTGGTCAACATGCAACGATTCCATGTAGTATTTCAACAATACCTACGCCTCTCAAAAGTCCATCACCAGTAGCGCCCCCCAAGCTGTTAGCCCATAATCTTCTGTTTAACAGAGAAAACAAATACACAGTAATTTTCTCAATTTACTTTTACACAATTCAATAGTTTCCTTCTCTTCCCTGTCAAAATGAAAAATATTTTCTTTCTTTTCCTTCTTCTTACAGGCTGAAATCTGATTATTCCCTCTCACTCTTTATTTTTAACATCTTTCTTTACTGGTACATTTAAATATGCATATATATTTCCAATGGGGGTGGGCTACTCCCTCCCCCTCCACTATTTCTCCTTCTAGTTTTCTGTACCTGTTTGGAACACATCTTCTGAAAAGAATTGTCTTACTATCTCCATTGTCCACGCTCCTATCCGTGACTCAGCTTAGCCTTTCATTCTAATTGCTATACTCCAGCAGATCTTTAAAAGACCACAAATGATTTCTGTGAGCATTTGTAAGTCTTTGTCTTACCTAATCTCTCACTAATAGAAACACAACTGATTGCTCCCTTAAAAATACTTTCTTTCCATATTTTTTATGTCACCACACTGCCCGGTTTCCTCCAGGTCTTTCTATGTTCATTCATGGTTACCTTGCGGCTTTCTCTTCCTCTGTCAATACCTTTTAAGTTGGTGTGACTCCACATGTGTTTCAGATGCTTTTCCTATGTCATTCCACACTCGTGTAGGAGGCAGAGGAAGAGCTTCTTTCCTAAAGATGTGCTCATTCTAACTGCCAGAACCTATGAATATGTTGCCTTACATGGAAAAAGAAACTGTGCATGTGTGATTCCGTTAAGGACCTTGAGGTGGTAAGATTATCCCGGATTATCCAGGAGAGTCCAATGTAATCACAAGAGTCCTTATAGGAGAAAGATAAAGGCCAGATAGTCAGCAAAGGAGATGTGATGATGGAAGCAGAGGTCACAGTGATGAAGGCGCCTCTAGAAGCTGCAAAAGTCAAAGACAGAGATCTTCCCCCCAAGCTTCTGGAAGGAATGCAGCTTTGCTGACACTTGACACTGTTGAGACCCACTTCAAACTCCTAATCCCCAGTACTGTAATAGAACACATCTGTTATTTTAAGTCACTGAGTTTGTGGTAATTGGTTAAAGCAACAATGGATACTAAAACAACCATTTATCTAGACAATCTCTTCTGAGGCTTCAGATTTTATTCTTTCTCCATCTTTGTTCAGAAAGCTAGTTATGGTAACCTCATTGTAGTAACAAACTCACCCCCTAGACATAATTGCACATTCATAATATGGTTTAGATATCGCTTCTATAGCAATATTGAGGAGATGAAAAAGCCAGTGGAATGGCTCTTCTTTCATCATTCAGTAACTCTTGCAAACAGAGGTCCTACCTATCTTCAACATTTGATTTAAAGACAGAAGAAAAGCATGGAAAAAAGTTCATGGAACCATGCACATGGAAGGTTTTTACAGATATGGCCCATAAGTGGGGTGTTTTCCTTCTTCCCGTCATATTCCACTGACAGATTTTAGTCATATGGCATCTACCATCCAATTGGAAAATGTACAGGGAAATGTAGTCTACTTGTGAGTCTATGCTAACAGAAAATGTGGGTTTTGTTCAGCAGCTTTTTGAAATACCTCCCAAATCTATAATTCTAAGTCTGACCTATTTGCAGACAACTGAAGCCCCACAGCCAACTTCTTACTGAATAGCTTTTCTCAGAGGCATCTAAGAACCTTGAACTCAACATTTCAAAATTTGAACTCATCATCTTCCCATTATTGTGTCTCCTTCAGTGTTGTTATGTCAGTGAAAGGTGGCTCTGTTACCCAATCCAGAAACCTGGGGCCATCCCTGACTTCTCTCTCACTGCTTAATCAATGACCAGGTCAATAAACAGTGAATAGAAGAATTATGTTTCAATTCTGTCCATCTCTCCAGCATTATTACCACAACCCTAATCCATTCTGTCACTGACACTCACCTGGACCATTAAAAATACCTCATTATGTAGATTCTTCCCTTCATTCTTAATCTCACAAATTCGTTTTTCACACTGTACCTCAAATGATTTTCCACAAATGCCAAAGCCACAGTTCATATCATTCTTTAGTTCCAAACATTTCTAAACTTTCCCAGTATTATTGACATGAAAATATAATATGATGTGCAAGACCCTCCACGACCTATCTTCTACCTGTGTCTCCCGCCTCACCTCTAGTGCCCATACACCACTGTGTACTGTTGTCATACCAAATACCAAACCTTGCTGTTCCATCAAGGCTCCATGCTGCCTCCTGTTTCTAGATCTTCATACATCCTGTTGCCCTGCCTGGCTCCTTCTCCGTCTCTCCTGAAACTTGACCAGTCAAGTCCAATTTGTTTTCAGATTTCAGCTCAAATGGCCTCTTCTCCGAGAAACTTTCTCTAATATCTCACAAGAACATATAGCCTATATCACAATCCATTGTCTGTCTTTCCTGAGGTTCTGCAAGTTATGTGAAGTCTAGGAAAGAGACTGCCTTATTTTTATTCTGAAGGCCTGCTCTACCACCTAGAACATGGTAGTGCTGTGTAAATATTTGTTGAAAGAATGAAAAGATCATCATGTATGTTTATCTAGGGCTTATAAAGCTAGGTAAAGAATAAAACATTTATATTCTCATTACTAAAGTCCAATTCCCACTTTTACTTCTAATTTTTTTACTGGTTAAAATTAACATTAATAAAAATAATAACTGCTATGATGGCATAATCCTCAATCACAAAGAGCAGTTACATTTTATGTATACAGATATAGTTAGCAAATTAACTCATTGCTAGTGCTTCAAAGGGACACAAGAGTAACAAAAGCCACCACTCGATATAAGACTCCTTTGGGTATAAACGCCAAAGCAAAAGTTGTTTTCTAATTCAAGAAAATGCTTGCGTGTATGTGTTTGCATGTGTGTGTGTGCTGGTGGGGGGCTATCTTAGTCTGTGCTGCTATAACAAAATACCTGAGATTGGGTAGTTTATAAAGATCAGAAATTTATTTCTCATACTTCTGGAGTGCAGATAGCCCAAGATCAAGGTGCCAACAGATTCAGTGTCTGGCGAGGGCTGTTTTGTGCTTCCGAGATGAATCAGTGCTGCAGCGACCTCGCACAGCAAAAAGGCAAATGCTGTGTCTTCACGTGTTAGAGGACTGAATGGCAGAAAGGGCCTACCTAGTTTGTTCTAGTTCTTTTATGAGGTTGCTAATTCCATTCATGAGGGCTTCACCCTCATGATTTAACTTAAAGCCCCCACCTCTTAATATTATCACATTTGGGTTTTAAGTTCCAACATACGAATTTTGGAAGGACATATACACACAAGCCATAGCACATGTATATCTATGTATATATACACATATTTTCTTTGTATATAATTTCCTTTTAACCCAACCTTATGAGTTTATAGCAGCAGAAAAAATATATAAATTTTATGATTCCTAAATTGCTACATAAACTTGAGCCATCTTTTAATTCAGAAAAGACCTAACATAGTTAGTACCAGTAAAGAATTTGGTCCAACACTCTTTTATGTGACAAAAGGAGAATAGTTATTTGTGAAATCATCATGGCCGATATGCTCTGCATTTTTCTAACTGAAAGTAGATTACATCATCTGTAATTATGGGGGATAAAGTGCATTTTTATCTAACTTCAAGCTTGCAAGCATTTGTTATGTGGGAATTCTTTAAAGAATGCTTAATAAATAATTAAATATATTTTAATGCCTCTATTAAATATTATTTTTTAATATTTTAATATCAGGTTAAGAATAGGATTTCAATTACACCAAAGTCAGAAAGCTCAGAATTATTATTCCCAAGGAAATTATAATCTATCTCCCTGGTGTACAATTCTGTTTTCATAAGAAGTTCTTTTAACAAAAGACAATGCAATCTTATTTCACAGATGAAGCAATTCAATAAAATATTATAGAAGAGAATAAATCTATGTAAGATTTAGGAGCTTTGATTTGCATTTAAATGGCATAATTCCTGAAAACTTGTCTGATGCCATTTCCAATGGAGAGTTTAATAAACAATGGAAAAATATTACTGACTGTAAAAATATGTGTACAATAAGTCTTCAATGGAAAATGTAGAAAATTTTTTATTGGCAGATGAATAGAAAACATTTTTCTGATGAGGTCAACCCAGCTGGTGCCCCCGAGTCAATTTCTCCTCCAAGTAATTTGGTGAGTAGTTTGATGTTCTTGTCTATGGTAACATTCTCACACTTTTCGTTGCGTTTGGGACAGTAAATTGTTTAATAATAATAATCAGATTTTTAAAATTTGTTCTGACTTGGCACCTCTGAACTGCTTAAGAGAGCCACAGAAAGATCTATTCACAAAGAAGGCAAGGGCAAACAAATGAAAATTAAAAAGTGGGAAAAAAGGCTTTTAGGAAATGAGGAGAAAGAATGAAAGAAGTAAAAAGACCAAAAGAAAAAAATGGAACACTGCACTTGACGAGAGTAAAAGTCTACCTAGAACCTCTTTTGATTTTTTCAGTAGCAGTAGTTCTAAAGATTAACTACTTTGGATCTGGCATATCAAATACAGCTTTGGAAGATTCTTGGCTCTGCCTAGGTTCTCTGCAGTGAGGTAAGGAATGGCTATCTACTTCACCATTGCAGGTCTAATCCAACAGACCCTTAGCTGAGCTAATCAGCTCTGTTCCATCAATATGGGGACAGAAAGTCGATTGAGTATTGCTGAACTTGCACTGAGGAATTATCCTGAAAATTATAGTGAAAATATTCATTTGCTTAACCATGATTTTTGAGTTTCCAACATGTGCCAGGAGTACAATAGATTTTTGGAATTCAAATAAAAATAATAAACACATACATAGCATTCACACTTGCCTAATATTCTTCTGAACACTTAATATAACTCACATAATTCTTGCAATAACCTAAAGAAGTAGCTGTTGTTATTGTCCCCATTTTATAGATGAAGAAACTGAAGCACAGAATGGTTCCATGAGTTGTTCAAGGTAACACAAATAGTTGAATGGTGGAGGCCTTACCAAGGGGGACCAACCAGAGAGACACAGAACATCACATGCAGTGTGATGGGGGATATAATACCAATATGTGTAGGTGCTGACAGAGAGGCAGAGATAATGCCCCTAACACAGAATGAGGGTGTCAGAGAAGACTTCTTGGAAATAGGGTGCCTGATCTAAGTCCTAAAGAATGGAGAGGAGTTCGATAAGTGAAGAATGAAAAGAAGACTTTCAAGGCAGACAAAGAGCATGAGGAAAATCCCAGAAACCAGAAAGAACAGGGGTGTTTGAAGAAAAGCACAAGCGACTCTGGGACAGGAATATATGGTGAGAAGTGGGGGTGGAGGTAAGAAATGTGGTAGTGAAGTGACTACCACCCAAGCCCTGAAAAGCCTTGTTCACCATTCAGACCACTGGGAGCCATCAAATGAATTCAAACTGAGAAAAACATATTTGGCTTTTAATATTACTGTTGCTTATTCATTAAAAGAAGTTTTAAAACATTTAGTCAGATCTTGGTTTTAAATCCTGCCTCCTACTTAATCTCTGACAGTGGGTGAATCACTCCCCTGAGTTTCTACTGCCTTTTCGTAGAGCAGGCTAATTATACAGCTCACAGTAGGATGTTAGGATGAGGTGAGATCATGCTTAGAAATGGCTTAAGAAATGGAGATGCCCATGATGTGTATGACACATCATAGGAAGAAAGGATAGAAGTAAAGAGTTTATTTCAGTTACTCAGCTGTGACACAATGATGGCCTAAACAAGTGATTCTCAATGAGTTGTAGGTGGGGTTTTTTTTCCCCTTTGTAGGGGACACTTAGCTATATTTGAAAGCAGTTTTGGTTGTCACAACTAGGGGTGGGTGATACAGCCAGTGGGTAGGGTGCAGGAATTCTGCTAAGCCTTCTACAGTATATAGGGACATCTCCACATCAAAAAGAATTATCCAATTTAATATACCAATAGTGCCAATGTTGAGAAACCCTGTCCTAAGCTAAGGGAGTAGGAGTGAAGATGGGATGAAGTAAGGAGCTATTGAAGTATAATGAAGCTAATTCAAAAGGCCTTTGTAATTGTCTTGATGGGGAAGATGCCATAGTTCTAAGAATGCAGTCTAAGTAGTTTATCCTAGCACCTGTATGCCTTACACCTAGGTGTTACTTTAAAGGATTTATTGAGTGAAAGATGGAAGGAATACATGAATGAACAAAGAAACAAGAATAAGGAATGACCTCCAGTTTTTTGACTTGGATCATTCAGTTAATGGTGATGACATCCCCTGTAATACAGGACTTAGGAAGAGGAGATGGTCTTGAGAAAAAAATGGTGAGTTATGGACTGAATTTGAGATGTTTAAGACAATGATTTAAAAGCACATATGGACCCATATGTTCAATTGTTCAATGCCTCAACTGTTGAACTTACCAAATGAGATACAAATAAATTTAATGGAAATCTTCATTCAAAAGAGCCTTTGAAAATAGTATTGGATATTTAAACGATAAAACCAAGAATAAATTCAAGTTGTTTTTATAGTTAGAGAAATCTACATTTTTACATTTATTAATTTTCCTAAGGAAACCACATTTTAAAATACAATTTGTGGTCTTTGGGTGCTAAGTATTTTCTCTCATCACTCTTTCTTGTCTAACCTCACTATTTTGGCTCTGAAGTGAAGTTTAAAAATGTATTTATGCCATTTAAACACTAGAGACAGCGTAATTTCTCTCACCTACAGATGTGTTTACTTGTGACATCTCTATGCTAATTCTTTCCTCAAAGTCATGTTGTCCTCAAGGACCCATATGCCATTGACCAATGGCCCCTACAATCAGAGTAGAGACATTTATCACAAGCACTCTTTTTGCCCACACTCAGAGGGTGCCACTCAATGACCTTGTTGAATAGTTTCTACATCACTGATAAAGCACAAGAAATCTACAGATTCTAGTGACACTGAGGTCAGTGCCACTGCTCTGTTCATATCCTTGTCACTTCCACTGTGGTCATAACGCTGTTCTTTACACTTGACTTTGCCATAAAGCGAATATAGCTCTTTCTAAGCCTCTTTTTACTCCAAAAGCCACCCTGCTCTTTCCATTTATAAAGCATTACCTAAAACCATTTAGGGAAGGTTCTGTAGAGCCTGGATCAGAGTAAACTTGCAAAATGATGCATACCACATCCAGAAAAGAACTCATGAATCTTGAATCTTCATATCTCAGAGTGGGTTCCTTGCAGGCTGGGCACCTGCTGTTGGGTGGATTTTACCTCTCCTTTCTGTTCAATGGTGTTAATCTCTGACTTTTATGTGGCCAGAGATCTCAGTAATCATCAGTTCCTCCTTATTACACTTTCTAGAAATTTTTGGAGTCTGTTTTTCTTCTGTAGACATAGCCCACGCAGCTTGTGTAACAGTTAAACTTATTCCACATACACATCTTCCAGAACAAACAAATGAGCAGGTCCAAGAAAGCTCTATCCTGGCCCCTAGCTGCTGAACCAATTGTTTATCCATATGGTGACAGAGTAGAGGAAGTAGCTTGCTTGAAAAGTCTGAGGATTCTGCCAGGAGGCTGTAGGCATTTGGGCTATGGCCTAGACAATCAGAACTAGTATGTCTGCCCAAGCTGTATGGTCACTGTTGGGTTTCTCTAGGGAAGAATCCAGGGACAAAAAGTTTTAAAGTTATAATGCAAACAGGACATAGGAGAGACTGGTGATATCAGCCTGGTGAAGGTGGACATCCAGCATATCCCCCACACCTGAACTTTCCTATGTAACTTTTTAATTAATTATATTTTATTCTTCCATTGGTATTGGCTAGAATTTTATTCATGAGCTATCTACATCCACTGACTCTTTTTTTTTAAATTATACTTTAAGTTCTAGGGTACATGTGCACAATGTGCAGGTTTGTTACATATGTATACGTGTGCCATGTTGGTGTGCTGTACCCCTTAACTCATCATTTACATTAGGTATTTCTCCTAATGCTATCCCTCCCCCAGGCCCCCACCCCATGACAGGCCCTGGTGTGCGATGTTCCCTACCCTGTGTCCAAGTGTTCTCATTGTTCAATTCCCACCTATGAGTGAGAACATGTGGTGTTTGGTTTTCTGTCCTTGTGATAGTTTGCTCAGAATGATGATTTCCAGCTTCATCCATGTCCCTACAAAGGACATGAACTTATCCTTTTTATGGCTGCATAGTATTCCGTGGTGTATATGTGCCACATTTTCTTAATCCAGTCTATCACTGACGGACATTTGGGTTGGTTTCAGGTCTTTGCTATTCACTGACTCTTAAATCCAACAGAATTAGCTATTTAAAACATAGCCATAGGGTCATTATGCATCTTATTTTCCATTGTCTGTATTATGTACCTTTAGGACACTAAGTGCTGTCTAGAAGAATCTTCATAAACACATTTGAAAGGGAGTAGTGATCAGACCACATTCTTTCATTATGGACCAAAATTATTCTTGGTCAGACTTTTAAATCCTAAATCCATCTTGTGATTTCTGTGGTCAGAGAATTTCACAATCTTGCTTTTCAAAAATATTGAGGCATCAGGAAGAAGGCCCTGCAACTCATACAGATGTCAGCACCTTTATTTATAAGAACTCACAGTGCCGTCATGGAAAACATGCTAATGCCAGAAAAAGGGAGGAAGAGATTAAAGGAGCTCGGAACAACAAGTTGGAGCTGGATTTCTTGGTGGTAGTGTGTGCATGCACACAGAGAAGGATGTCAAAAGCATTTTCCAAGTTTTTAAAAAATCTAGCAAAAGAACATTTTATCCATTTGTCAGGACTGGGAGCTCTGCTGCCTCAATTGCATTAGCTTTTTGTTCATTTGTAAGTGACTGAAATGATGAAAACAAGTTCCTTGTGAAGTCTCGCCAAGAAGCATCGGGAAAACAGTATCTCTTCATGTATTGGATCAGAGTTCACTTTCTGGTGGAGTATTTTCATGTCAAAACGAGTATCTCTGTGGTTATGAAGTCTTCTTTTTGTCAGCTATTCAACTGCTACCAAGGACTACAGGTTTATTTTTTTTCTGTTTTCCTTTTTCATTTTAAAATGTCTTTCATTGAAAGAAAGTAAACAAAACAAGTCATTGGTTTACCAGAAATCTTAACACGATACTGAGAAAAAGATGGTTTTTGTGATCACGTGATTGAAGTTCTTCCCATGAAGGATTAATCTGGTTCTGGGTATAATTCTGGGTTTTTATAGTCACTTTTGTGATGTTTAAAGAGGCTATGGTGTAACATTGCGCCTCAAGAGGTCTGTAAAGTTGTTAAAATATTAAGAAGGACACAGTTGTTAAAAGACTAGTTGTTAAACGAAATCCCTCCTGGAATATGCAGATCTTTAAAGGCTACAGGGCGACAGTGATGCATTGAGGACTGATGTAGCTCAGTTCATTTAGAACACACCATGAACATCTTTATTATGGGAATTTAGTAAAAAATCTTACAATAATAGAAAATATTTGGCTTTATACTGCAAATAAAGTGATTTTTATCTAATTTATTAAGATCTTTCAGAGATTCAATATCCTGCTTAGCCTTAACGTGAGTACTAGAGTAAATATGTGATTTGAAAGAAAAAACAACTGTGAAGTTTAGTTGAGTGTAATGTGATATCTCATTTTGCATTGGACTCTTTGTTGCTCACTGGATTCATTTGATGTCATTAGGGAACACAATCCAAATCCCAACCCTGAGCTAATGTGGTATGGATAGTCTTTGTAGTGAATGTTGATAAAATGAGATTTGTCTGCATTCTGAATCCCCAAATGCAAAAAGAGGAATCTGCTGTGGCATATGCAGCAGGAACATTTCAGTCAAACACACAATCAATTAGTGTGGACTTTGACTCCAAATTCCAGTGAAATCCTGAACTTGCTGCACTTGACTGGACCACGTATCAACCTTTGAACTATCTAGAAGCCCCTAGCTTTGAACCTAGATTGTGAGCTAATCCAACCAGCCTGGTTTATTGCTTTTGCCTGAGAACTGCCCAGTTATCTTAAAATCTTTTTTCCTGAGAAGTGTGTTCCATTGGAATAGAACAGAAATGGTGAAGAGCTAGGAATGATGCAGAAACACTGAGCAATCTCTAGAGTTTAGAGTCTATAGCCACAAGCCTCTCAATCTAAGACAAGATAATCAAATTGAACTTTGAGAATTGATGAGCACTGGGTTGACCTTTGGTGGGCCAGTGCTGGGGCAGGGAATTCAATGTACATTGAGTTGGTCAAGGCTTCCTTTCTCTCCTTGGCCCCTTGGACTCTGCTTGCTTCCTCTGAATCTACATGGGCGCCAAGATTTTATCCTGTAAGTCAGGAGAGTGACATGATGAGATATGCATTTCAGGAAAAGGACCTAGAAGTTTTCTGAGTGACAAATTAGAAGGGGAAAAGACTGGAGCCAATGCAATCAAGGCCATTAAAATATCCCAGGTGAGAGACCCAAAAACATCAAACAGGCAAGAGAAGGAGATAAAAGAAGAGTTAGCAAAAAATGACTCTCAAAACATGGCGGGATATCTTCAGTCATGGGGAGAAGGGCTTTTATTTTCTGACCTTATCAAATGGCATGGAACAAAAGTGCATAGGAATGCAGCACACCAAATATCTAATGTTAAAAATATTTCAAAGTACAGCAAAAGATGGTAATAAGATGTAGAATAATCCAAAATATAAGGAGTTTGCTGATGCCTCTTTATACTCTCCCTAAAAACTCAACTGTGACAAGTATTGATTTTGCATTACACAGCAATAACTCTTCCCTTTGCACATATTTTGATAAAGTCCCTCCTGTAACATACTATATCTAAATTATTCATTAGGTTGCTTTGGTTCTCCCTGCAGCATTTGCTCTTCCGTGGTGGTTTCTACCATCTGAGATGGTGGTTCCCTGGCACATAAAAGCAAGAGATCGTTATCATCATTCCCCCAGGTTCATTATTATTTCACAGGATGGACTGCCAAAGATAAAGTATAAATATCCCTTTCTTACTATTTATTACCAGTCACATTTTTTCTCATATTCAATTTTCTTCTTCCCTTCCAAGAAATCTGAATAGGAGTAGAAATTGATTTTGGAAAACTGTTCCTTAAATGGTAAGAAATAGAAAACCATTCCCTGAAATATGACATCTAAATCTTCATTTGATGTTTTTTAGATAAAACAAAGATCTATGATTTGTCTTTAGGGGAACAAAACAGGAGAGGAGTATTTTGCGTTTAGCAGGAAAAACAATTCACCATTTTTCAGTGCCTAAAATGAATAAAACATCTAAGATTTCTGGCTTTGCAAGACCTTTTATAGTTTAGCAGAATCAAGACAGGAAAACTTCACCTGCAATTTTTGATACTCAACCTGACAGGACATGGGCTACAACTCACCAAAAAAAAACAAAACAAAACAAAAAAAAATGTGTGATTGAAAGATTTATCTTCTGGAAGAAATCCATGTAGATAAAGTGGTTAGATAAAGCAGGATGGAATAGCACACAGTTGAAACCAGTTCTTATATTTTTCATGTAATGGCATTCTTTTGTTCTTTGTATTAAATATTCTAAATAGTCAGTTTCACTCTCTTTATTAATTGATGGAATTAAAGCAGGCTAGATTTTTTTGTGCCCACATGTCATTTCTGATTGGCCTACTTTGAAAGCTTACTGGGGCATGAAAAAAAAATCATCACACACACAATGCTTTCTTTCTGGGCAGTCTAAGGAATACAAGACTGGAAACAGAAAATGGGAAAGTATTCTGAAAATCACATTAACAAACTATCATTTTCAGGAGTAAAAGCCCAGAGTTTATACTCAGTATCTCTTGTTTAACCTCATATAGAAAGCATATCATATTGAAGCTCTCTGTGGTCACAGAGAACATTGCTGATGGTGTGATATTTCCTATAGGCAAGCCTGAAAGGAAAGCCTGATTTTTGTGATTCAGTCTTTGCCTGCAGACAGGGCCAGCTTCATGGAATAGTCACTCATGGCCCAGCAGCTAGAAGGGCCCTTTTCCTGGTTTAATGCTCTGATGTTGCTGAGTATTAAAATTCTTAGTAATTTTTGAACAAGTCCTGCATTTTTATTTTGCTCTTGGCCCCATGAATTATGTAGCCAGCCTGCTGTGATTTTGCAGCTTAGTCCTTTGCTTCATAATGGCACGACATCTTTTCGTTTTTACCTTTTTAATTGCACAGTATCACTTTTTGGGCTGATTTATTTGTACATATGAACTTGAACCACTCATGGCTTCTGGATACCAGGGTATTGTTTTTATTCTATTTTTTTTTAATTGGAAATAGCTTTCCCTCCCCTCAACATACACACAGTTTAATAACATGGCATATTAGCTGTAGGTGGTGATGTGAAATAGAATTCTAAAGCTGACTTCTATCATAAATACTGAATACATTCCTGTGACTTTAGTCCTCTGATTAAGATAGAGTCTCTGTGCATATTTCATATGTTCACTTGCTTTTTACCTGATGACTTCTCAGTGCTTACTTGCTTCGACTTTTAGGCTGTGTCTCAATGAGCTAGCTCCATCAAAACTGGGCTTCAGAAAAGACTTAAGGAGTGAAGCCAGATGTTCATAGACATTACGATTAACTTCTTTTTCCTTTTAAACCACTTTTCAATTTTAAAATGCTTTCTGTGGAACAGACTTAATTCTTTACCCAATAATGTATCATTTGAAACAAGATGAACTGAATTAAAATCAAGTAATTGTCTCTTGTATATCTATTCAGGGACTTCCTGTTGCTGAAATGGTTAATGTTTTGGAATTTTTTTTAAGATTACAAGGTTTCTGCTAATTAGATATAGTTAATTTACCCGTATACTGGTTTTTTGGAAGCAGAAATAGCCTTTTACATTTTGACATTGATTTAAATCAGCTTCTGAAACTCCATAAAAATACCCATTGTGATTCTGATTAGGAGTACACGAAATATATAGATGAATTTGTGGAGAAATGACCCTCGTACGCTAGCGAGTTATCTAATTCATGAACAGAGTATACTATGTTTCTTGGTTTCACCTCTTTAATACTATTGTTAGATACAACCCTAGATATTTAAATTTTTTATATTATTGTAAATAACATTGCATTGATTTAAACTTTTATTTTCTAATTATTTGTTGTTATTTTATAAGAGTACAAACATTTTTATACATTGACTTAGTATCCATTTGCTTTGATATGTTCACTTAGAGACTAATATTTGTCTTTTGGATTTTCTATGTCCACTCTCATGTCTTCTAAAATAGAGCCCCCTTGTCTGTGGAAAATACATTCTTAGACTCTTGGGGAAACCTGAAATTGCAGATAGTACCAACCCCTATTTATACTATGTTTTTTCCTCTATCTGTATACCTATGCTAGAGTTTAAATTATAAACTAGGCACAGTAAGTGATTAATAACACTAGCTCATAATAAAATAGAATAATTATAACAGTATACTGTAATAAAAGTCAATGAGGTTTCCCTCTCTCTCAAAATATTGTACTATACTCACCTATTAGGTTGGTGCGAAAGTAATTTTGACGTTAAACGTAACGACAAAAACCACAATTTTGCACCAACCTAACAGTCAACTATGGCTAACTGAAACCTTGGAAAGCAAAATCACAGAGCACAAGGGAATACTGTGTATTTTATTTTATTTTTCTTCACTTGATTGCATTGACAGGACTTCCAGGACAATGTCAGATGGAAATTGTGATGGGGCTATCCTTACCTCCTCAGATATCCATATCTTGCAAGAAAATTTTCTGATATTTTATCAACTATACTATAAGATTTCTTTGAACATATTCTTTATTACATTAAATTTTTTTAAATTTTTTGTTTTGATAAGGGAGATCGTTCCTGTTTTGTTTTGTTTCAATCACGAATGCATGGTTCCTTTTCTGTTTTTGTATTATTACTATGGCTGCATGTTTAATTCTGTTAATGTAGTTAATTACACTGATTCAGAATGCAATCAATTTGCATTCCTATTTAAACTCAATTTTGTGGGGATGTATTAGCCCTTTGCCATATTGTTGGGTTCGATTTGCTACTATTTTAATTCATATGTTTGTGACTATATCCACAAGAGAGACTGATATATAATTTCCCTTTTTTATGTTTTTGTCAGATGTTGGTGGCAAAATTATAATAGTTTCTTAATAAGTTGAGAAATATTCCCCCTTTTCTGGACTCTAAAATAGTTTTTGCAGAGCTGAAATTATTTCTTCCTAAATTTTTTGGATATATTCTCTTTTGAAGTACCTGGGCCAAGAGTTTTCTTTGAAGAAAGATTTTAAATTTTTAATTCAATCTCTTTCACAGATAATAGCATCATTCAGATTTTCTATTTTTTTGTATCAATTTAGTAAGTTGTTTTTTTAAAGAAATTTATCTAATTATAAAAATTGATATAAAGTTGTTGATAAACTCTTACTATATATTAATGTGTATAACACTG
This sequence comes from Colobus angolensis palliatus, assembly GCF_000951035.1. Taxonomy (NCBI): domain Eukaryota; kingdom Metazoa; phylum Chordata; class Mammalia; order Primates; family Cercopithecidae; genus Colobus; species Colobus angolensis. Next base: position 191,720 of record NW_012115055.1, read on the forward strand.
TTTTCTTTTTATTCCTGATATTAATAATTTGTTCTGTCCAGGTGTGGCAGCTCAGGCCTGTAATTCCAGCTCTTTGGAAGGCCAAGGCAAGCCAATCACTTGAGGCCAAGAGTTTGAGACCAGCCTGGCCAATGTGGAGAAACCCTGTCTCTACTGAAAAATACAAAAATTAGCTGGGTGTGGTGGCATACGCCTCTAATCACCCCCTATTCAGGAGACTGAGGCATGAGAATTGCTTGAGCTTGGGAGGTGGAGGTTGCAGTGAGGCAAGATTGTACCACTACACTCTAGGCTGGGCAACAGAGTGAGACTATCGCAAAAAATATATATATGCTAATAATAATTTGTTGCTAATATTTTTCTTATCATTTTCTTGATCAGTACTGCAGGGGAATTATAGATTATATTAATGTTTTCAAAAAACAACTTTTGGCTTTTTTACTTTCCCAGTTGAATATTTTTTTATTTTTTCAAGTACGGTTCTTTAAAAAAAAAGGCTATTTCCTTTCTTCCTCCTATTTGTGCTTAATTTGTTCTTTTTTTCCAGATTGCTGAATTGGATGCTTAGATCATTGGTTATTATCTTTTCTCTGCTCTTCTAGTACATGTATTTAAGGCTTTAAAAATTCTCCTCTAAGCATGACATTTTCTATATTGCACAAATGCCTTTCAGTTACAAATATTTTCTAATTTCCTCAATTAAAACTTTGATTTCTATCTCTGCAGTGCAAGGAGAATACTGCAAACCCTATGCCACTGTTTTCTGTTCTGCTTTTGCGTTCTGTGCCAGAAACCAGCCTATTCCTCAAAGGCTCATGGGGCTTACCTTGAAATATCTCCCTCTTCTCTAAAATCTTGGCTCATTCCATAAGGATTCAGGATCTTGAATCCTTAAGTCCTGGCTGCATTGGTTTCTTTCTGTAACCATCAAATAACTATTTGTTTTATTTTATTTAGAACAGATTTTACAGCTGTTGAAACAGGAGTTCCTCTCCAATGTGTTAAAATTTTACCAGTAAGATCTATTTCACCTCTGCTTAAGGTACAGTACATATTTGTTCAACTCATTATTATCTAGAGAATGGCAATCTAGAAATAGCAAGATTACTTTTGAAAATGTTTTGCTTGAAAATTAGATTAGTTTTACTATTTTCCCTTTTCACGTTGTGTACATGTGTGTATTCCTTTAATATCTGGTCTTATCACTTACAAAATTGTAACATTTTTGAAAGACTGCCATGGCAAAAACTGTGTTTTGGAGAGGTCTCAACCACTAATCATTTTGGGATTTCATCAAACCTGTGTATTCCTTTTTTGGTATATTAATATGTGAATTGCTGTGTAAGGGATGACAATTGAGAATTCCAACTAAGGAGGTTAAAATTTCAGTAAAATGTTCTCTGCTTCATAGCTGTAGGTCAGCACCTTTAAAATGTTTTTATTTGTTATACTGCAAATTTTTTCTTCCTACTGAAAACATTTCAGACTGCTGTTGGTTGGTGAGTAGCATTATCTTTGCATAGAACGCATAATCCTTAAAAATTTTCAGTACTGTAATGCTACTTTTGGGAATGTCTCAATCATAAAACAGCTCATTTATCCATCATGTACAAATCAGTGAATTCTGATGTGGTCACTTGGATTTAGGGTCCATTTGTGATTATTTCCTTTATTCATTAATTCATTAACCAGGAAACAAAACTTTTGCTGCCAATGTTTTATGCTCTTTCTAAGAAACAGCAAGCTCATATTTTCTCTTCTGTCCTGGTTGGTATAATTTCTGTCTTTTAAATTACGTCAAATGACTCTTTGTTTATTAAGTTTTGCAGACTACTTTTTCTCCCTGGAAGACCCTGGATTCAGGATAGCAACCCTCTGAGTGCCTTCTAAGCCATATTTTTGTCCAAGTGTGTTCAGGTTATACATACTGAACGTCAAGGACAGTCTTGAAAGAGGAAGGTCACAAAAAATAATATCATGGTGTCTGAGGAGTAGAACTGAGAAGAGCCAGGTATCTTGTCAGTTTGTCTTGGGCCTCAGGAAGGACTTACGTTCTGGCTATGTATGTTGAAACTACAGAGTGATGAGACTTATTCAAGAGGTCACTCAAGAAAATCATATTTTTCTTGCCACGTCAAATAGCTTTAGGTCCTTCTTAGGAACTGACATCAACTGCAATTTCTTCTTCTTCATTCTGGAAGACTGACTCCCTGGGTCAGCTATGATGGCCCCCATCATTTTCCACCCAACTGGAGCTATGAATGGAGGATCACTGTGGGAACAAGGTGCATGCAGGTCTGATTAGGTACGGCTGGACAGAGAAGGCTTAGAAACTGAGGATAGGCATGGCATAGAGAAGCTTCCATGGCATAACTTTGACAATTATACTATTTTGTTCTCTAAACTTATTATCATTCTCCTATTGAAAAAGATTCAAAAGAGACTTCATTCATTTCTTCAAAAGCTTTTGCACTCTTGTCACTATCCAAACCAAAAACAAAAATGGTGATCACGCCATAGAGCAACTGGGGAAAATCGATTGTCAGAATGAAGACAGGGGAGAAAACATTATGAGAAAAACACATGTTGCCTTGTTGGGACTGTTTTTGGAAGAAAAATTGTTTTGGAAGGTTATAGTCAGTGATGACAGTGTGAAGGATAAATCAGAGGAGCCAGTGAACAATTGCATCTGACCAGGATGTGGCTAAAGTTATAAAGGAAAGCCAGGGATGCTGCATTTTATTAATATTACCCCAACTGCTTTCCAGCATTTCTAAAGGCTGGGATACTTATATATGAAGTAAAGCCTAAATAGTTTGGATTTTTACGGAAAAACATAAACATGTATTTAGCAAATGCATGGTGCCTCTAGTGAGGTTGCTGTTCATCAAGTATCTGTTTACTTCTATAGTTCCCTTCAAAATAACTAATGAAGATGCTTGCTCCAAGTCCTTCTTCCTCTGCTCACACAAATGGTGACAAATTTCTTCTATTATAAAATAAGGTTTTTAAACTAGACAATCTCTGAAGACCTGACAGCTTTGATAGTTAAGGCTCTGCTTTTGTGAAACCTGAGGTTTTGTGATTTCTCATGCAGTTTAAATATCGAGTGACATTTTCACTGTACTCAGAGACAGCTCGGATGACTTCTGGATCTTTGTTAATTCCAGCAATGATGAAAACTACCAGATGCTTAACATTAAACTCCATTTTTTCTGAGTGGATGCCAATGCCTTACAGTTCGAGATCACAATTGCTTTTTGGAATATTGTGTGTTAACTGATACCACAGCAGTGCCAGCCATTTCAAAAGAAATGTGACACTTGTTACTTGCCTCAAGAGGGCAATTCAGGGACAGGCGGGGTGGAACTTACTGGATTAAAATGAAGCTTACTGATGAAGGGTAACTCACAAAGCTTATGCCAACTGTTTTCTTTTGGCAGGTCACCAGTGCCACTTAGCTCTCAGTTTAGCAATTATAGAAGGTAATTGCTTTGAAGTTTATCAATCTACCTAAAGGCAAAAGCAATCATCTGATTAGTTACATTATTACTCACATCAAGATCATTAATGTGTCTTTGCCCATCAGAATAATGTGTCGTTTGGTAAAATGAAAAGAAACTTGTGTTAGGAGTCAAAGATCTGGGACCTAGAATTTCATCATTTATTTGCTGGACATCCTTGGAAGAAATTATTTGTTTTCTCTGTGCCCTTATCACACTTAAAATTTAGCATAATCCCTATGCAACTTTATTTGTATTTTCTAAGATTATTAAAAGAATACATTACCTACAGCTACATGTAATAGGTTATTTGATGTTTTAACAAATTAATAAATAAATATATTTTAAATTTTTTTCACACAAAAAGCAAGATTGTTAAAAGAGCCAGAGAGAACACCTAGTTTTACCCTCTAGTTTTATAGGTAACTGAACTGAGACTCAAAGAATTTCATTAACTTAAGCAATGTCTTCACGTTAGTGGAAATAGAAATTCAATGTGCTTTCCATTAGGTCGTATTTGTTCTATTTTGAAGATCAAAAGAGATAATAGATGAAATCTATGATATAGAAATGATAATATACCATACTGAGTATTTGAATAGCATATTGGCAAAGAAGAGTAGGTAATAGCATCTCTATTTTCCAAATAAAAAAGCAAATTCATAGGTCAATTGAAAGATTATTGGGGTCAGCTATCAAGGGATAGAAGTAATGGGTTTTTGTTACCTCTCCCTGATAATATACAGTTTGCTTTCAGTAGGGACTAAAGTTACTAGTCACTAAGTGGCAGCACAGAATAATGAAAAGAGCATAAGCTCTCGAGGCAAGCAAAGTTAGGTTGCAAACCTGGACCCAACCCCTACTAGCTATATCACTTTGGGTAAACATTTAGCATCCCTGAATATGGGATTCCTCAGAAAAAAAAAAAAAAAAAAGAAAGACATATCTCATTAGCAATGATACTACTAAATATTTATGGAATATGTATCATGTGATAGTTACTGCTTTAATAGTCTACTATTGCTGTTTTAAGAATTTTAAGTGTATTAGCTCATTGAATCCCCAGAATAGAATTATTGTGAAAGCTATGTGAGAAGATTAAATATATAAAGCACCTGTTATAATCTTCCTTCCTCTTACGTACTACCGGTAAGTTTGATATTCATGCTAGTGAACATGGTATGAATATCAAACTTACCTAATTTGAGTCACTGTTGAAAGAGTAGGGGACCCATATGTCGCAAGCATATGGCATGGAAAATGGGTCCCCTACTCTTTCCACAATGACTCAAATTAGGGTGCATAAGAATGGGAAGAGAAAATATAATGATAGTGATTGTTTCCTATATATCACACTTTGGAGTCAAATAATCAGCCTTTAGTGTTTTTCCCGAGCATTAATGACAGTAATGCCCTTGCAATGCTCTGCTGTAACATCATGGTCATCTCTACTTAATCTGAAAGAAAAAATCATTTCCATGTATGTGTTTTTAAATTTGTGTTGTTGATGTTTGTCCGTGAGTAAACAAAAGTACCTCTCCTCTAACAAATGTCTTCTAATTAAATATAGGCAAACCACATTCATTATATAAGCATATATCATCTGATTCCTGCAATTTGATCTTTTCTTTAAAAAAAAGCATAAAGAGAAGGATCAAATTTTTAAAATATATATATATTTGTCAAGAAATTATATCCTATAATCAAAATCAAAATTGACTTTCCAATTAGGAAAGGAAAACAGGTCAAGTATGTGACCTAGCAGTTTCAAAACACGACCACATATATAGTTTAGAACAAATATTAAAAACAAACTTTTTTTTGCTGCCCTATTTACCAGAAGGTCTTTTCAGCAGTTTCTGTAAATTCTTACCTTGTTGCCAAAGAGTGATTTGAGGTTCAAAAGCAACTAGAGAATAGAGCTATTATTTCTTTGACTTTTCATTAATTCTGGGCCTTATGGTGACTGAACATCTTTCTTTCCAGAAGCTCAGAGACATTGTTTACTGAGCTGCTATGCTAATTTGTACTTTGGAACAAAGCTTGAGCTAGTACTTACTTCAGAGATGGTGCAAATGAATTGAGTAGAAGCAGTGGTACCCAGATCTTGTAGTTTTGGAGATTGCCAAAACCTCAACAACAAACTATTTGATGATTACTCTTAAATCTATACCTTTAGTCATAATCGTTCTTCTGAATTCTAAATATATTAACTGTGCATAATATCCTCACCTAGAGGTTCCAGAGACACCTAAAATTCAACTTGTCCCATATGTATTTGTAATATTCTACTCCGAACCTGCTAACCCTTTGGTATTCTACATCTTGGTTAATAATTTACTTATCCACATAGAAATCCCAGCCAGAAACCTGCCATCATTGTTGATTCTTCCTTTTGTTCAGCATTTATACCCAATGAGTCTCTCCTGACCATCAGTTCTACTTCCAGAAAGTCATTCAATCTGCCCGTTCTTCCAACCACTATCCTCATTTTCTCTCTCCTGGATTATTGTCATAGCTTCCTAATGGGTCTGCCTGTCTCCAGGGTAACCACTTTCCATTCCACCCACTGAACTGTGCCAGAGTGTGCTTTCTGAATAACAAATCTGATCTTGTCACTCACACAATTAAAATCCTCCAGTGGATCCCAGCCACTTACAGCATGAAAATTCAAACTCCGGAGCACAGCCTACAAAGACTGGTTTTGATCCGGCTCCTAGGTCTTTCATCAGCAACCTGGGACCATCCTTCCTGAACTTCTCAGAGTTTGGCCCCCTGTAATGCTCTCTTGTGTTTCTCTGGCTTTGCACGTGCAGTGTGCATGCCTGGAACAGCCTTTCTCTTTGCCACCCCCTAAACACCTACTCATCTTCTAGATGTAGTTCAGTGGCACCTGTTCTGCGTAGCTCTTCCTATGCTCATCTGTGCATATTCTCAGTAGCAATCACATGCACATCCATATAATAGGTTTTAGTTCATTGTATTTTAATTCTGTTTATATATTTGTTTCCCCCTCCTTTCTGTGCATTCATCTGAGCATTGTCTTTGTATTCCCAGCATCTAGCAGAGAGCCTGGCAGTAGTGTAGGGACTCAGTGCATGTTTGCTGAATATGAATGAATACAGAGGCAGCTGGTCTCAGTCAAACCGCGGCAACCCTGGGCATGCAGCTCAGCATCCTCTGAAACTCTGTCCTCATTTTGCAAATTTAGGGACGACCAGACCTATCTTCCTGTCCTATCATAAGGATTAAAGAAGACATGGGAGTACTCTGTGTACAGTAAGTTGATACTTGTATAAATATATTATATGTAAGATCATGTAATTATTGTGACCCATTACACACTGAACAAGATATTTTTAAAAACTGATTTATCAATACACATGGCACGTAAGGACCCTTCACAAAATAGACATACAGTGTACCTGCCTTCTACTCTCATCTTGGTGGACTTACCCTCCAAAGTCTGGCTTCAGGGTTCAAGAGTCTCCCAAGCCTGTCCTGTCTCCGCCCAAGCAGAACTTATCATGGTCCTCTCTAGGTTCCCTATATATCTGATCTATGTTTCTCTTATAGCTTGCACCACTGCATACAGCTTTTGTTTATGTGTTTGTGTCTTTTTCCTGTTCTACTGGACCTCCTCAAGATGCTATCTAATTTTCCCAAAGCTGTTACATCCCTTTTCTCAGTGATTACCCTCTGCAAAGTGGGTCTCACTCAGAATCCCAGAACAAACTGAGGACAATATCCACCACAGTTCCCCGGACTGTCCCTCCCCTGGATAAAGGGTATCTGCTCGGGGAGGTGCCCGTAGCTTCAGGGGTTATTCTCTAAATTCCCCTTGATGGCTGCCTAACTTGTGCTTCGGGCTCCAGGGTGTGTTGGAGGTTTCCCAGGCATTTTGCAGCATGATTTATTTCAGAGCTGTAAGTGGATGTGTTGTCCTTGCTTTCCCTCTCAGTATCAACTCAAGTCTCTGTACGAGGTTTGGCACATTCTCTTTACTCCCCGGTTTACTCTTTGCTAATATGCTGAGCTTTGCTCAGGAACCCTGAGCTATTCAGGGGCATATCTCCTGGACGACAACCAACAGACGTCCTGGATCTCCTCCCATTCCTCCCCTCCTCTGCTCTCCTTCCTTCACTTCCTCCTCTCTGTCTTTTTTTCCCCTCCTCCTCTTTCTATATTAAAATCGTTTTTTAAAGGCAACCAATTGTCTTTGAAGATTTGCTCAGTGCCAGGCCTTGTGCCAAGTGCTGTACATGCATTATATGATTTTTCCTTGCAATAAATCTATGAGGAATTCCTATCAATGTCCTTAAAAAAAAAAAAAGAAAGAAAAAGAAAAAAGGATAAGACACTAAAGCTTAGAGAGATAACCTGACTTGGCAAACATTTCAAACCAATTGGGTCTGCTCGAGTCTAAAACTCTTGCTCTTGATGCCGATGATATTGTGCCTCTGAGTCATCACTGACCCCACCTCTCTCACTCTCTTCTGACTCCCACACCTTCCTCTGAGGCCTCTGCCCTACCACTAGTGGCACAGTTTTGCCTGCTTGTGAGTTGGAGGTTTAAGGTCAGCTGCACATCCATGGTCAACCCCCATTGCATCTGCTGTAAAAATCTCCATCCACCTCCCTAGCCTGCCTTTCTTTAAGTACCACATCTTGTTAACCTCACCTCCTGACATATAGCAAAAGTCAGGAACTGCGACTTCTTTACTTTATAGCCCTAAATTCTCCTGCAAGTGGGCCCCAAACAAATCTATTCAACAAATAAATATATCTTTAACATGAAAATAGTAGGTAATATGTGAATAAAAATAGCATCCAAAATTCTTAGGACCACTAATTATTTTAAACATTGTCCATTTTATATAGAAATACTCGAGATGTTAATTTGCATTTTTTTTCCAAGAAGATTCCTCACAGCTGACAAGTAGGCAATTTTGTTGGTTTGGATTGAATTAAGGCAATATATTTAAATTTAAATGTGGAAAACTGGGTGCTATGGTTTGGATATGGTTTGTCCCCACCCAAACTCATGTCAAAATGGGAATCTCAGTGCGGCAGTGTTGGAAAGTGGGGCCTAGTGAAGGTGTTTAGGTCATGGGAGTGGATCCCTTGTGTGTACATTAATGGCCTCCCATGGGGTGAATTCTTGCTCTCAAGAAAGTGGGTTATTAAAAAGTGCCTGGCATCCTCAATTGCTTTATTTTGCTTCCTTTTCTTACCATGGGATCTCTTTCCACACAACTGCTCCCATTCTGCTTTCTGCCATGAGTGGAAGCAGCATGAGGCCCTTACCAGATGCAGCTGCCCAATTTTGGACTTTTCAGCCACCAGAATTGTGAACTAAATAAACATTTTTTCTTGATGAATTCCAGTCTCAGGTATCTGTTACAGCAATACAAACTGGACTAGGAGACTAAGTTTTTTTAAAACTGGAAAGAAAGATTTAGCCCCACAAAAATATTTATGTAACTTCTTCCAAATCTTAACTTCAGTGTTTCATTATAAGAAGAAGCAATTACGTTGTTTGTAATTTCTCATGATTTTGATCATGGGCAAATCCTAGTCCAGTTTTGGACTTTCAAGGAGCTACTTATAAAATCAGATAGTTGGTAGAGCAAAGCTAGTTTAAAGTCAGACATTTAACTTTGTGATCATGAGCTGAAAAGTGAATACCTTTTGTTTTGTGTAAAGTAACCTAAATCAGGAGTTTTATTCCTTGAGCTCTGAACATATATAAGGAACAAAAGAAATAAGTATTCTTTATTAGTCAAGAAATATATTACTTTAAAAATAATTTTTGGATCCATGAACCAAGTTCTGCAAATTTCTATTTATAGGTTTGCTATCTATTATGTTAATCCTATATAATACATCAGAAAAAGTGAACACTTATCTGTCTAAAAATAGAGTAGCAGTCCAGGCATACCTCACTTCATTCATTGTACTTCACTTTATTGCACTTTGCAGATATTACATTTTTTATAAATTGAAGGATTGTGGCAACCCTGCATCTATCAAGTCTATCAGCACCATTTTTCCAACAGCATATGCCCACGTTGTATCTCTGTTTTACATTTGGTAATTCTCACAATGTTTCAAACTTTTTCATTATTATTACATATATTATGGTGATCTGTGATGAGTGATTTTTGATGCTATATTGTTATCATTTTGGGGGTGCCACAAACCACACTATGTAAGTTTACAAATTCTATTGATAAATGTGTGTGTTCTGACTTCGCCCATTGGCCATTCCCTCATCTCTCTCCCTCTCCTTTGGCCTCCCTCTTCCCTAAGACACAACAATATTGAAATTAGGTGAATTAGTACCCTTCAATGGTCTATAAGTGCTCAAATAAAAGGAAGAGTTACACATCTCTCACTTTAAATCAAAAGCAAGAAAGGATCAAGTGTAGTAAGGAAGGCATGTCAAATGCCAAGATATGCCAAAAACTAGGCCTCTTGCAGCAAACAGCCAACTTGTGACTTCAAAGGAAAAGTTCTTAAAATCAAAAGTGCTACTCTAGTGACCACATAAGAAACAAGAAATAATAAGAATAAGAAAATGAAATAATCTAATTACTAATAGGGAGCAAGTTACAGTGTTCTGGATAGAAGATCAAACCAGCCACAACATTCACTTAAGTCAAAGCCTAATCCAAAGCAAGACCCCGATCTCTTCAATTCTATAAAGGCTGAGAGAGGTGAGGAAGCTGCAGGAGAAAAGTTTGAAGCTAGCAGAAGCTGGTTTATGAGGTTTCAGAAAAGAAGCCTTCTCCATAAGTAAAAGTGCAAAGTGAAGCAGCATGTATTGATGTAGAAGCTGCAGTAAGTTATCAAGAAGATTCAGCCAAGATCATTGATGAAGGTGGCTACACTAAACAATAGGTTTCTCATATAGATGAAACAGCCTTATGTTGGAAGAAGAGGCTGTCTAGGCCTTTTACAGCTAGAAAGGAAAAGTTAATGCCTGGCTTCAAAGCTTCAAAGAACAGGCTGACTCTCTTGATATAGGCTAAGGGCAGCTGGTGACTTTAAGTTGAGCCAGTGCTCGTGTATCATTCTGAAAATCCTGAAGTTCTTAAGAGTTATACCAAATCTATTCTTGCTGTACTCTAGAAATGGAAAATTAAAACTAGATGGCAACACATTTGTTTACAACATAGTTTACTGATTATTTTAAGTCCACTAGTTGAGACACACTGCTCAAAGATTCCTTTCAAAATACTATTGCTCATTGACAATGCACCTGGTCACCTAAGAGCTCTTGATGGAGATTTACGAGGATATTAATGTTGTTTTCATGCCTGCTAATTCAACATGCATTATGCAGTCCATGTATCAAGAGTCATTTCAACTTTCAAGTCTCATAATTTATGAAATACCTTCTGTAAGGTTATAGCTGCCACAGACAGTAAATCCTTTCATGGATCTGAACAAAGTAAATCAAAAACCTTTTGGAAAGGGCTCACCATTCTATATGCCATTAACAACATTCATGATTCATGGTAAGAGGTCAAAATGTCAACATTAACAGGAATTTAGAAGATGTTGATTCCAACCCTAATGGATGACTTGAAGGGGTTCAAGACTTCAGTGGAGGAAGGAACTGCAGATGTACGGAAAATAGCAAGAGAACTAGAATTAGAAGTGGAGCCTGAACATGTGACTGAATTGCTGCAATCTCATTACAAAACTTGAATGGATGAGGAGTCGTTTCTTAAGGATGAGCAAAGATGGTGATTTTCTGAGATGGAATCTGCTCCTGGTGAAGATGCTGCGAGCATTGTTGAAATGACAAGAAAAGATTTATAATATTACATAAATTTAGTTGATAAAGTAGTGGTGGGGTTTGAGAGGACTGACTCCAATTTTGAAACAAGTTCTACTGTGGGTAAAATGCTATCAAACAGCATTGCATGCTACAGAGAAATTTTTCATAAATGGAAGAGTCAATCAATATGACAAATATCATTGTTGTCATATATTTTAAAATTCTCACAGCCACCTCAACCTTCAGCAACCACTATCCTGATCAATTAGAAGCCATCAACATTGAAGCAAGAATCTCTACCAGCAAACATGACAACTTGCTAAAGGTTCAGATATTAAACAATAAGGTATTTTTAAATTAAAGTATGTACTTTTTTAGATATAATGCTATTGCACACTTATTACAGTATGGTGGAAACATAACTTTTATATGCAGTGAGAAACCAAAAAATATCATGTGACTTTATTGTGATATTTACTTTATTGGAGTGGCCTAGAACTGAACCTGCAATGTATGCCTGTATTTATTCACCTCACTGTACTGTTATAATGGCTCTACTAATTCATCTAGACTAAGATTAGCAGTGAGGAGATGCAAAGGCAAGGATTGAATTAGAGGGAAAAATAGTTTCACACTAAAGGTTATTAGATAGTTCAGTTTCTAGAGCAAAATGAATTGTCTCTTCTTGTCATTCATAAGATGATCAAAAATGTCTTCCACCCAGATCTATAGTCTAATCTTTACTGTTCAACTAAGTGAATTTTTTTGAGAAACTACTTTAAGGTTTAACATCACATGGCAAATGTGATAATCATGCAGTTCTTTTATTTAATATCCACAACTACACTGAATGTATATACTTACATAAAGCTATAGAATCCACCATTATTTTAATTTTTGTGTATATTATAACTGATCTTTTCCAGTTGGTTTTGTAGATTAAGCAGCTAATACAAATGATGACTTAAAAAAATCCACATCTCAAATATAAATTAGTTCAATCATTATGGAAGACACATGACGATTCCTCAAAGATCTAGAAGCAGAACTACTATTTGACCCAGCAATCCCATTACTGGGTATATACCCAAAGGGATATAAATCATTCAATTACAAAGATACATGTACACATATGTTCATTGCAGCATTATTCACAGTAGCAAAGACATGGAATCAACCCAAATGCCCATCAATAATAGAATAGATAAAGAAAATGTGGTACATATACACCATGGAATACTATGCAGCCATAGAAAGGAATGAGATCATGTCCTTTGGAGGGACATGGATGGAGCTGGAAGCCATTAGCCTCAGCAAACTAACACAGGAAAAGAAAACTAAACACTGAATATTCTCACTTTTCATTGTTCAGTGGGAGCTGAACAATGAAAACACATGGACACAGGGAGGGGAACAAAACACACTGGGACCTGTTGGGGGTGGGGGCAGGCTTAGGGAAGGGAGAGGCTCAGGAAAAATAGCCAATGCATGCTGGGCTTGATGCCTAGGTGACGGATTGATAGATGGAGCAAACCACCATAGCACACATTTACTATGTAACAAATCTGCACATCCTGCATATATACCCTGGAACTTAAAATAACAATAAACACCCACTAGCTAGTCAGTATGTATTTATGGGTGCATTTGAAATGCACTTTTAAGATAAATAGAATTTTAAAAGGTAGGTTTGCCAAAAAAGATGAGTTTAAACCAATGAATGAAATGTATTTTGGTCTTTATAAAAATGTAATTTTATCATTTTTTAAAATTCATGCAAGAACAATCTGTCTACTCTGCCAAATCTACCACCTGAGATTTCCTCATTCATTCATTTAGCACATCATTACTGATTAGCTGTTTTAAACTATCTGTTATTCAACCCTGGAGATGTTTATTAAAGAGTAATGTGTATGATTTATCACCCAGCGAGGACAACCTTTACGTCCTTTTAGTAATTCTATATGTCGATTCTTCAAGCCCCTACTTTCCTGAATAATAGAGAACTTTGAGGGTTGTATATGTGGAACCAGAAAGTAGTCTAGAAGACACCAATATTTATGTTCTTGGTAAGATTAATTTCCAATTTGTCCACAGATCCGTTGAATTCATTGCCAAATGCTAAGAGGCAGTGTGTCTATCCTTTCTTAACTCTGGGAATCCTGTAGAGGGTGGGGTGTGGTTTTATATGAGCTGCTCATGTATAGCCACAAACCACTTGTTCTCTGCTTTATAACCTCTTTTTCTGGTTCTTGCTCTCACCATCCATTTGCAGCTGATGGTCCTCCAAGGTGTCTCTCTGCCTTTGTGCCACAGCCAGGCCCTGTCCAGACAGTCATTCATTTTTCCATGTTATTACCACTCTTGCCTTTTGCATACACTGTACTCTGCTAAGTCATCTGTAGTAGGCAGAATAATATTCCTCCTCCCTCCAAAATATATGTCCACTATCAAATCAAATCCCTAAAATTTGTGACCATTATGTTGCATGGCAAAGAGGAATTTAGTTTGCAGATTGGATTAAGGTAGCTCATCAGCTGATCTTAAAACAGGGAGAGTATTCTAGCTTATCCCAATGGCCTAATGTAATTATAAGGGTCCTTAAATGGAAGAGGAAGGCAAAAGAGGATATCAGAGTGAAGCAATGGGAGGACTTGATGCACCTTTGCTGGCTTTAGATGGGGCCACGGTCTAAGGGATGCGGGCAGTCTCTAGGAGCTGGAAAAGTCCAGGTAACAGATACTGCCCTAGAGCCTGTTTTAGTGTTGTTTTAAGCCACCAAGTTAGTGGTAATTTGTTAGAATAGCCACAGAAGTAAAATGCAGCATCCCTCTGATGGAGATGTCTTGTACAAATTCTGGAAAATGGGACGTCCACACTCTCCTAGAGCATTCATATATTGGTCTTTAAGTTTTGGTGACTGTCTCTCCCCAGACAGGAGGACATCTCTACCTTTCTCAAATTAATGACTCTTCAAAGGCAGGATCCTGCAGAGAAATGCCTGGACCTCTGGTGATACGCTAATTTTGTTTATTAAATGGTCTTTTCCCATTTGGGGCACAGATATTCCAGGCTTGTTGGAGAATACTGAGTGAGGAACTGGTCAAGCTCACCTCACTGGTACTTTAAGCTACTGTTTCCTTTCATGCATATGCCAAGCAGAGGTGACAGGCCCAGCATGCCAGACATGATGTTCTTGAGGTGATTTTTCCGGTAAAGGCCCATGGTTTTTTAGTGAATCTGGCTCCTGCTCCATCCCCACCCCCTGTATCGGCTATGCCGGCATCTACCAAACATGAATGGCAAGCAGGTCCCATGCTCTTCCCTGTGGATATTTGGACCCCCAAGAAAATCACACATGTGCATAAAAAAGAATGAGATCACATCCTTAGCAGCAACATAGATGAAGCCGGAGGCCATTATCCTCAACAAACTAACAGAGGGACAGAACACCACATACCACATTTGCTCGGTTATAAATGGGAGCTAAACTTGGAGTATGTATGGACACAAAGAAGGCAACAACAAACACCGGGGCCTACTTGAGAGTGGAGGGTTGGAGGAGGGTGAGAATCAAAAAACTACCCATCAGGTACTATGCTTATTATCTGGGTGACAAAATAATCTGCACACAAAACCCCTGTGATGTGCAATTTACCTATGTATAAAACTTGCACATGTACTCTTGAACCTAAAAGTTAAAAAAATAGAAGTAATAAATAAATAAAAAGAAAAGCAGGCATGCAGCCAGATTATTGTTTTTGTGCATCACCTCATAATCTGTGATGGGTAAGGAGTCTCCTGAGCATTCTAGAACAAAGAAAGAGGTGTATATGCATAAGCATTGGTCTGCTGTTCTAATTCAGCTCCAACATAGCCAATATGTACTGTCACATAAATTAAATATCTGTTAGCCCCTGTCCTCAAGATATTCTCTCAATACCTATTGCAGAGATCGACACAGTATCTTCTTTGCAGCAGTAGATACTCAGCCTTGTGCACTGGTGCTGCTGTAAGGCTGAGGTCTGCTCTGATCTGGCAGGGCCCCTGGCATATTGGCTGTTAAGCGTTTTGAATGTGGGAGAACAGTGAAATTGAGCTTAAGTCCTCTTCAAGGTGGAATGGAAGGCTATTAACAGAGAAGAGGCAGGATCTTGAAGACTTATAAGAAATACTAAAATGTAGGAGGAGAATTCCAGAGCATGAGCAAGGGTCAAGATCCAAGTAATCATTTGCTGTGTGTGGAGAGGATTAAGTTGTCCAAACTGGCCAGGGTGCTAAGAAAGATGCCAAGGGAGCCAGAGAACCCTAGGTAATCTGTCTCTAAAGCAACATAATTACAAAACTTTTTAAAAGCTGATCAGTGTACTAATTTGCTTAAAAATTTTTGTTGTTGAAAGTGTCTTCAGTCACTTTCCTCCCACCTAACCTTGCTCATTTCGGTAAACTATGAAATAGTCTCTTGCCGGGCATGGTGACTCATGCCTGTAATCCTAGCACTTTAGGAGGCCGAGGTGGGTGGATCACCTGAGGTCAGGAGTTCGAGACCAGCCTG
>NW_012115055.1:208406-211115 GCF_000951035.1 Colobus angolensis palliatus
AAAAAAAAAAAAAAAAAAAAAATCTACCAGTAACAAGGGAGTAGCATAACGACTTCGTAGAAACTCCTACGAAGTCTGTGTTCAAATGTGTTCAAATGCCAATTCAAGGCACAATGTGGCCTTGAACATTACTTAACATCTTGAACATTACTTAACATCTCGAAGTTTTTACTTTTGCATTTATAAAATGCCATTCATGGTATCTGTCCCCCAGAAATTTTAAGGATTAAAACACGCAATTAAAACTAAAATTCGCCAAAGTGCCCTAAACACAGTAAGCCTTCACTCATTAAAAAGTAGATACTTCCATCATTACCTTCTTCTAATACCTTTTCCTTATTAGAAAAAAAAAAAAAAGCAAAGAAATTATTACTGCAGAAAAGAAAAAAAATCTCAATATGACAAACACAAAGAATGTCATAATCCCACTCATTCAGAGATAACTGTTATTAATATCTTGCTGAATATTTTCCATATTCCTTTATCTGGTTTCCATATACTCTTACATATTATTGAAGTTTTTCTTTTGTAAAATGAGATTATGCCGTTTATGCCATTATAACCTATTAGATTTGAGCAGACCGTTTGGTGGACATTTACGTTATTCCAAGTTTTTGCGATATGGCGGTGTAAAACTAACTAAAAACGATTTGCAAATTAGAAAGCACTAATGGTTCCAGAAATTGACAAAAATACTTAAAGACACAAAAAGAGTAACAAAACAGCGCACAATTGCCAATACTTAAAAAGCCCATTTGGTCATCACTGATACTTCATTTTCATGTGGACCTGCTTTCTTTCCAATAAAATAATTTTGAAAATATTATATTATATGTTTTTCTAGCCAAGTCATATACTGCCAGGGCAAACATGAAACTTTGGCAGCAGGAAGAGGTGAAGGCACGAAGTGTGTGCGACACATTAAAAGACTTGACGATGGAGGATGAGGAGCCTTTGAAGGGTTTTAAAGTAGAAACTGAGCAGATTCCATCCCGGTTTTAGACTCTGCAAAACAGACACCTTGAAAGAGTTACTTGGGTAACTAAATCTTCCTTAGATAGTGGTAAGGGTTGTGAGTTAAACCAAAAGTTTCAGTGAGTTAGCTCAAACCCTTTCTGGACAAGGTTAAGAACAAGTGCACAAAAACATAAATAGGAATCATTTCAAATGAATCGTGTTTCTTTTCCGACCTGTAGGAACTTACAGGAATTATTGTTGTTGTTGTTATAAAATGTGTTACACTAATAAACTCTGAACACCTGTTCCCACGTTAGTATTCTAAAGATGAAGGGAAAAAATAAATTAGCTGTTACTCCATTTAGGAACTGGGCTGATTGCAAGAGGATAGGGTTAATTCCTCATGGCTGCAGGGAAGCACTTTATCTCGAGTGATGTGTGTCAGAGTTGCTGTCCAGAGCAGATGCTTTCTTTGGCTGGTTCCTGCTTCCACTTCTATTGCGTCTGAAACAGAGCACTATGCAGAATGTTTGTTCTCAAACTTGCTTAGTGTTCTTATAAAATTTGCTTAATCTCTAGCCCTGAAATATGTGTCTATATATGTATATTTTTAGGTGGCCAGGGTTTTTAAAAAATATGCCTATCTGGCAATATGTCTGATTGACCAACACTTGGGACACAGTGACACAAGAAAATTGTCAGTAATCAGTGCTGTGAATATACACGCCTACCTGATTCATCCGCTGGGCTCAGCTTGGTACCAGTGCTTTTGTTTTATGTTCATTAAAATTCCCATCAGGACACAAAATGCTGAACATCACCCAAAACAAAACCAAACAAAACCAACCAACCAAAAAAATAAAGTAAAACTTAGGCACAGATACAGCAATGTTGTTTGATGAAGAATTAAACAAACCATGTATATATTGCTTATTCTTCTTTAGGTCACTGGTAATTTTTTCTAAGGTTGAAGTTTTGTGTCAGGTATAAAACCCCAAATATCAACTTTCTGCTTATTTAATTCCCTCTTTTCTTCATGAAGAGAGACTGATAGATATTTTTTAATGGAAGATATGCAGTCCTTCATATTCTCTATGTTCAAATATGATAGAAAATCCTGTGTTTCATTTCAGTTCAAACATTTTGGTCATTATACCCTCTAAAAATATAACTTTGCTATATACAAGTTGAGGAAGCATGTAAGGGTTAAAATAGGTGTTTTGATAGGTTAAAATAGGTACTCCATCTATAAAGCAAGCCTATACCAGTCATATGTTACACATATGCAAATATTTTGATCTTCATTTTTAAAAACTACAAATGAAAGTTAATTCCCAATTCTAGGAAATGGAATTCCTATATTTTAAGAAATAAAAACTAGTCCAGGATATAATTTTCATTTGATATAAGCTACTGGGTTTCATTTTATTTTTTGTTGAATACATATGCACCCAGCGGTTTTACTTTTTTGTAGTAGGGAAAGTAGACATTGAGTAGGTTACATGCTATGCATTACTTTCTTTTTTTTTTTTTTTTTCTTTTTTTTTTTTTTTTTTTTTGCCTTTTTTTTTATTTTTTATTATACTTTAAGTTCTAGGGTACATGTCCATAGCGTGCAGATTTGTTACATATGTATACTTGTGCCATGTTGGTGTGCTGCACCCATCAACTCGTCAGCACCCATCAATTCATCATTTATATCAGGTATAACTCCCCAATGCAATCCCTCCCCCCTTCCCCGTCCCCATGATA
>NW_012115055.1:216895-246392 GCF_000951035.1 Colobus angolensis palliatus
AAATGCAGAAATCACCGGTCTTCTGTGTCCTTCGCGCTGGGAGTTGGAGACTGCAGCTGTTCCTATTCGGCCATCTTGCTCCGCCCCCCCCATGCATTACTTTCAACAGACATTGCGTTAAACTAGAGAAACAACAATTTTCAGTGAATGGCAGAGACTTCTGGTTGTCCCTCTAGGGTCTGTTCTCATTCTCTTCAGTGACCGCAGAAAGCCTGAGCTTTGGTTTGGCACACTGACACTAAATCAAGACCTCATTCCCCAAACTCCCTCGCTAGGTATGGTCTAATGACAAGTTTCGGTTATGTGGGTATGTGTGATCAACTTCTGGAATATATCCTTTCTCCCCTTTCTCCTTTCTGCTCCTTGGACGTGGGTGTGATGACTGGCTCTTCATTCTGAACTGTGAAAGTAAGGAAGCCTCCTAGTGATGTCGACATGGAACACTGGAGGCAACCTGTGTCTCAGATCTGACTGTGGAATCATCACACCGTCTCCAAACTACCTCAATCCAGACTTTCATGCAAAAAGAAATGAAGATTCATCATGCTTACACTTTAGGTATTTTGGATCTCTGTTATGAACAAATGGAAACCCTAATGAATACAGAATTTGATGCGAAAGATTGGTGCTGTGGGTGCAGGTAATAGAAGCCAAAAAGCTAACAACTCTTGTTATGCTGTGGAAAAGCATATGATGAAACTATTACTAGGATCACTTGGAAAGCAGACCACATGCTATGGTCATAGCATCAGGGAAAATTGTAGAAACAATTCAAGATGTTGTCTTATGTTGGTTGCTTCTTGGTGCTTCAGCAGAGACTACAAAAGAAGTAAACTTACATGTGAGCTAATCAGTCTGGTATCAGACTGCCTCCTGCAATACAAGTTGACAGAGTCTAGTAATATCACATTAGTAAGTTAATGCTAACTACATATACATGGTGCTTACTATGGGCCAGACACCATTCTAGTGCTTTATGTATTTTAAGCAACTTACTCCTCAAAAAACACAATGAAGTATATACTGTTTTTAAGTGCATTTCATAGATGAAGACCAGATAGGCTAAGGAGCTTGCCAGTTTTACAACTAATAAGTGAGAAACCTGGTTTGTGCTAAGCAATCTGGCCCCAAAGTCTATATTCCTAATTGTTACACTAAACGGTCAGTTATTTGGACCTTATGGAATTGACAAAGCTAGTTGCTTTGTACTACAGATTGAAGCAATTCTAAGTAAAAGATGCAAAGCGTCAGACTTATCAGAAGACAAAACGGTGCCTCTGAGCTTTTTCCAGCACCTGTAGTTAAGAGTTCTCTGACAGACAATGGGAGCCAGCTCAGTGCAAAAATTAGGTGAAGAGAGCTGTGTCCTCACCCCAGCTCTTTGTTTCAGTAACTTTAAGAGAGCCCCTCTGAAACATGAGAGGAGGGGGCTAGGCAGAGCCCAGAGGTAGTAAGTTAAAGTCCCTATGTCTTAAAAACTCTGACTCCACAAGATTTTTATCTGTGATTATTGACACATGGAACTGACCTGAAGCAAATAAACTGGAAGACCACTAGGTGTTTGACAAAATTATATTACTAAGAAAACAAAAACCTATTCAACCCCCAAGGCATTCCCTTGGCCACCAAAGCAGGACCAGCAAAAGGCAGCCTACAAAAGCTGGGCAGGGCCAGGTGCAGTGGCTCACGCCTGTAATCCCAGCACTTTGGGAGGCCGAGGCAGATGGATCATCTGAGGTCAGGAGTTTGAGACCAGCCTGGCCAACATGGTGAAACCCCGTCTCTACTAAAAATACAAAAATTAGCCGGGCATGGTGGTGGATGCCTGTAATCCCAGCTTCTTGGGAGGCTGAGACAGGAGAATCACTTGAGCCTGGGAGGCAGAGGTTGCAGTGAGCCGAGATCATACCATTGTACTGGGTAACAAGAGCAAAACTTCATCCCAAAAAAAAAAAAAAAAAGGCTAGGCAGGCCCAAAAAGCACACCTTCTCCAATGCCCACCTCAGATGACCCATACAGGATAGTGAACCAGGAAGGTCCACTGGGAGGCATTTTCAGTTTTTCAGTTGGGATGACCTAGGAACCCGTGCTACTGATAAGAAGAGAGTCGTCATTATTCCTGCTCCCCAGGATGGGATAACTTCTAAGATTGCTCTGCTTTCCATGATCTTTTGTCCAAATGGGAGGTTTTTATGTGTGGTTACCTTGTTTTTTGGTGCCTCCAGTTATGCTGCTGTAGGGGCAGATGACTGGCCACGTTGAGGAGCCATATTTGTACCTGTTAGAGATGAGTGCCCATCAATCAGATATTCAAGATTTGCTAGGCTTTGAATAACAACCTCCTGAGGATACCCTGAGTAGCAGGGGCTTGTGAAAAGAAAGATGCATATGGTATTTGGGTGGCCGAGGTGGCAGGTGGTAACAGATACTGCTAGTTGTCCTATACCTGTTCTGCTTTTCTTCTATGTAAAGCTGAGATCATGATAAATAAATTAAATACTTTAATTCCCAACCTAACTCACAGCTAAATGTAACCATGTAACTGAGTTCAGGCTAAGGGAATGTGAAAGGGGAAATTATGTGTGCAGTTTTTGAAATATGTTCTAAAGAAAGTGGATGTGCCCCTTTTTCTCCCCTTCATCTGTCCTATTTCTTGGAACAGGGATATATTGGCTAGATATCTATTGTGGCAGCCTGAAGCATGCCCTTTCCTCTGCCATCAAAAAATGTCCAGGTTCCAGTTCCTGGAACTTGTGAATGTTACTTGATGTGGCAAACAAGGATTTTGCCAGGTGGTTAAAGATCCTGAGAAAGGGAGATTGTATTGGATCATCCAGGTGGGTCCTAAATGTGATGAGATGTATCCTTGTAGGAGGAAAGCAGAGGGAGTCTTGACACAGACAGAAGAGGAGACAGCAGTGTGATCACAGAGGCAGAGATTGGAACAATGTGGCCATGCCACAAGGAATGCCCACAGCACCAGAAGCTGAAAGAGGCAAGAAATGGATTCTCCCTAATAACCTCTAGAAGGAACACAGCCTTCTTGGTTTGGGCCCAGTGAAACTGACTATAGAAACCTCTGGCCTTCAGAACTGTGAGAGCATACATTTCTGTTGGTTTAAATCAGCAAGTCTGTGGTAATTTGTTACACTCTAAGGTGGTCTAATACACCACACCACCTTAGATGAGGAGAATGAGAACTCCATTATGGGAAAGGTAAAATGAAAACTTACAAGTGGCTAAGTCGCCAGAAGTCTGTGAAACCGTAACAGCTCTGAGCTTCCTTCATCAGACTTTCTTAAATGAGAAAGGGATAAACTTCTGTCTTTCAGTCACTGTTATTTGGAGTTTCTTTTATAGGCAGTCAGACCTATAAATAACCAGGAAATACATTATTTAACCCTCTATCTCTAAGCTATCACTAAACAATGTGAAATAAATAGATGTCCACCCAAGGAATACGATTTAGCATCACATTTTAAATATAGTAATAGGAAGTACATAAAGAAAGTCTCTTCACTGAGCTTGGTACCACTTATTTCCATGACTGGACTCAAGATATGTGGAAATGATACTTTTACTGCCAAAGGCTTTATAGGTATAGGAATGGCTTCACTGGTGTTAAATATGTTACTCCAATAATGACATGCTTTATGGAAAATAGAAATTCTAGGTGGGTAGGGGGTAGTTCTTGGACACATTGAAACATGGTTTATAATAACTCAGTCTTTGACCAGGATTTTCTTCTGTTCTTTGGAAATTATTTCATTGCCCACTCTCTGTTATGTTTGTTTATGAATATGGGCTTTGCTTTGATTTCAGATCCAACATTCACCATCTGAAGCAAGCTGTGTAATCTCTACAAGCCTCAGTCTCCTTGAAGGTAGAATGGAGCTACCTCATAGGATCTCAGATAAATGAGGTAAGGCCTTCACACAGATAAATGAGGTAAGGCCTTCACACAGATAAATGAGGTAAGGCCTTCACACAGATAAATGAGGTAAGGCCTTCACAGAGTGCCTGTCACAGCACAAGAGTTTAAGAATAGGAAAGTCATCATCGCTGTTGCTATCTGGATGAGACGGGCCTATTAAGGAACCAAGAAAAGGACTAACAAATATAGTTTTTTGTTTGTGTTTGTTTTGCCTACTGTTGCTACCTCTGAAGAACAAGTATAGATTTTGACACTATTAACAGAAAGCAATTTGGAAGATCAAGTTTAAGATTTTTAGTAATCCATTCCTACCAAAAGCTTGTTTCATACAAAATTTTAGTTTGTATGAAGTGTTTTTCTGGTACAACTTTTTAGTCACCATGGGAATTTTATTTCAACAAAGTGTTGAACCATAAGGCATTTATTTTGAATATAGTTAGCAAAAAGAGTGATTGGGGGCTGAAGAGAAATAAGGAAAGTGGAATGAAAGGCAGAGAGAAGAAAAGATTTGAGCAATGCGGCTTCAGGCAAGACGGGGAAGGAAGAAGAGTTGAAACAAGTATGAAAGGGGCTAAGAGAGCAAAACAAAGTAGTTTGTGGGATACTATGGGAAATACTGAACTGTATAGCCTTTGTACTGGTGCTGAGTCACAGAAATACCTATTCACATAGCTGCAGATGACTGGAAGTTTTTTGTTGTTGTTTTTCATCTCAAATATCAAAACTATGCTGTAGGTCTGGGATTATGGTCAGGTGAATGTCAACAACTCTGGGCCAAAAAATCAGAAAGCCATTTAAATCAACCAAGGACCAGCAAAGTAGGATAGAAAACCAGCATAGCTGAGATTGTACTGCAAGTGGTTATTGTGCTAAGTGCATGAATATACTTCTCTCATTTAATTCATACAAAAATCCTGCACCACTATTTTACATAAGAAATGTGAAATAAATGTTTTATTTAAGATGAAATAATGATATTGATATATTAGGGATTCTATTAATGACTATGTTAAAATGAATATGTTATATTAAAATCCATGTTCCATTCATTACATCATGCTGCCAATAATTTTACTTCTGGTACTGTGGTCCTTCCTGATAAATTTTGGCCTTTCTTTCCCTTGGCGTTGCCTTTACAGAAGAATGATATTAAGGATTTAACTGTAATAAATTGTCAGAACTACAAAGACAATTGTGAAGCCTCTACTCAATATTATCTCCTCCTCTGTGTCGCAATATTTCTCCTGAGTGTCTATTTAAGATCCTTCTAACATTCTTTTCGTCTACAAAGGACATTTTATGATGATACCACTATTGTAAAATAATGGTGACTTCCAATTGCGAAGAAAATTTCTGTAAAGGCTGAGGCTAATGCTAGATAAAGTTCTATGCAGATCAGGAATAACTTTAATCTCTTTCACTTTGACATGTCAAAGATGGGAATGAGTTCCAAAATAAAGAGTAAGGCAATTTCTATGTAATCTGAGAGAAGAAAGCATGACACATTTCCAACAATTCCAGGCTGTTTGGGAAGACAAAATATTATCGATGG
Organism: Colobus angolensis palliatus; assembly: GCF_000951035.1. Taxonomy (NCBI): domain Eukaryota; kingdom Metazoa; phylum Chordata; class Mammalia; order Primates; family Cercopithecidae; genus Colobus; species Colobus angolensis. The sequence goes on from NW_012115055.1 coordinate 222,383, forward strand.
AGAAGAGATTAACCTGTAGGTTAGAAATGGTTTTATGTATCTTTGAACTCTGATGAGATTTGTTATTTCTGAACTCCAAGAAATATCTTTATAACAGGATAATGTTTTTACTCATTTAATTTATATAATATGTCCCAGTGCCTCAAGAAGTAAACGGGAGCATTATCAAAGAGTTAGCCATAAGCAGTGATGCTTTGGGGAAGGATACCCAATCCTGATGTAGGTTTGTTGGAAGGAAACCAGAGTAGATGTCACTATTAGTTAGTCTCAGGTCAACTTGTATTTATGGCAGGTGAGTATAGTAACAAGGACTATGTGATAAATAATTATCCTTACCGAGGAAAGAATTTCCAGGTTTTCTTCTTAACATTTAGTCTCCAATGAGAGAAAAGGATTCACAAAATGGTTTAGAGAAAGCAAATAAACAAATTGGTACCTGAAAAAGGGAGACAAGACCCACCCCACCCACAGGAGCAGCTTGCCCCCAAAGAGGACAGAGAAGATGTGCTGTGGAAACAAAGCCTTCCTCTCACTTTGGGTTGGTGCACAAACATTGGATTGTTGCCGGGCTGGCAGCAGGTGTTCCTCTGTTAACACGTGTTCTTCTCCTTTGATAATGGTGTCCAGAATTCTTGATGAACAGTTGGGTAAATTCCCTAGGTTTCTGGGTGAGGACTCAAATCAATAGAACTGTGACACCCTTGAAAGATAATACTGACTTTAGTTAACAAAGGTGTCTGTGATGGGCTGTTACATAATCTTGCATTTCTTTTTTTGTTATTTTTTAAGACCAGCCAGACCAAATACTCAAAAGCTATGCTTGTCACACCAGAGAATGACTTTTTTTACAACTAAGTTTTCCTTAATATTATGATAATTTGGTATTTGAAATGTGTTTGAACCAGATATTTTATACTCAGTTAGCCCTGGTTTTAAACCCACTAGATGGTCTTCAGTTATGTCACTAGGCCCTGGTACACACACACACACACACACGCACACACATACACAAAGAGTAGAATTACAAAATCTTTTTGGCGATGGAAGAGGAGGGATCACAAAATCAAATACCATATCACTTTGAAGGCTTAATGCCTGTTCTAATACAATGTAACAGAATGAAAAAGAAAATTGTTTTTGATTGAGTTAAGACAGACACATATTTAAAATTTATTTGGACAATTTGGATAAGAACTTCTACTTGCAGCATGCACTAATCTCAGACCACAGTCTCTGAAATGTAAGCCATACACTTAATAAATCAAATTTGCTTCAGCCTCCCTTACCTGGGACCCGGGGAAAGCCAATTTTGTCAACTCCCCTTCTTCAGGGTTGTATCCATGATCAAGGAGCATTACAGAGATACCTAGGTACTCAGGTAGGATCCCATTTAATCCTCAGTCACTGGCTCACACAGGTAGTCTCTGAGGTATCTCTCGTTCCCATCCACAAGTCCCCTTCAGAAACGGCATTCTCTAAACTTGTTCCAAACCAGGCCTGGGTAACCCATACCTTTTTGTTGCTTCTGTGCTGAGGCACAGTAATCGTCATCTCCTTGTGATCCTATCTGACTGCACAAAACACACAACCATCCTCTCTCTTTCTGATACCCCAACCTGGCAGACAGGAAAGGAGATGGAGGAGGACAGTTCCCCTCGGAACTCCAAGGCTATCTCTGTCCAATTTGCTTCCTCCTATTTGTCCTGTCTCCCTTTCCACCCAAATGGATGGTTTTCTAGACTGTGGTAGGGGAGTGGTCAACCGTCTAATGATTTTCCTTTCATTTGTTTTGTCTTTTCACAGAGTCCTCACTGTGGCTCATGCCCTGGGTTTTTCAGCTTCATCACTATTGACATTTTGGGCTGGATATGCTGTCGTTGTGGGGCTGTCCTGTGTACTGCAGGATGTTGAGCAGCATTCCTGGCCTCTGCCCACTAGGTGCCAGTCACAGCCCCATAGACTGTAAAAAATTGTTTCCAGATCTCGCCAAATGCCCCTGGGGGCAAAATTGCCTTTGGGGAAGAGCTGCTGCCTTAAAGGCATAGGCTTTTGGAAACCAATGCTGGTCAGATTCTCTGGAGACCAGAAACTACTAGTAAACAGGAGAGCTGGCAGAAGGGATGGCCAAACGAGAAGTCGGAGTTTCTATTTTAAATTTTTGTTTACCTCCTTCTTGTCATGCTAGAAAAGGGGATAGAAATGTTAGGATAGCTACACACAAACACTTCTATACTACACATAGATAGGTGAATGTTTAGCAGAGTTCTGGCTTTGTATTTTTTATGAAGTAATTGTTTTCTCCTTATTAGGCACAGGTTTCACCTTTCTAAGGGAAACATTATACCACTGATACAAACAAAACAGACACAGAAACATGGACATTAAATTTGTACATGATAAAATTGCTTTTTTCTAAAATGTATTTTTTTCTAATATAAATTAGAGTGCCATATAGAACATCATTATGCCATCTTATTTTACACACACACACACACACACACACACACACACACACACAACACACCAAGTATTCATAGGTCTGTTTAGCGTCAATTATCCCACAGTTCTTGAGAAAGAACAGCAAAAGTACAAAATTGTCAAGAAATTCAATTTCTAGGCATCTTGCGTTTCTGAACTTTAGGGAAAGGGAGTCATTTACTTTATATTTCTCCGTGGTTGATCTCTGATTAGTCATACAGAGATGTCAAAAGCTGTGACAGAACAAGCATAATGAGCATATATTTATGGCCTTCATCAATAGCCTAGGACATCAACTGTCCTGTTAACCAAGACCTGGCATTTCCTCCAACGGATAAATCTTGAAAAAAGGGGTTTCCAGATACAGTTTACATCCAGGTAGTTCTTTGATCTTTTTGACACTTCCTTTGTCAATCACGTTTTCCAAGACGGAGGACATTTGAAAATCTACAAAGATCACCAAACTTGCTTTCTTTGAGTGAAACTTGCTTTACTTAACTATGGACTGGCGGATGTGTCCATTCCAGTGGTCAGTAAATACTTGGGAAATGGTGAAGCAGTTATTTAGCATGTTTGCCACTAAACGTGTTGCCCCTCTTCCCATTTACAGGTTGATCACTTGAGGAAAAAACCCAAACTTTTTGACGTTGACCATACATCTTCCATTTGAGGGCAATTGTCTTTAAACAGGCCACATCTGTGATGTTGCGCTTACCCTGGGAAAGACTTAGGTTAAATGATGTTATTTACCCTAATATTATGATTGTTTTACTTTGGAATTATTTTTCTCAAACACAATACTGAACTGTCTGGGCTCCAAAAGGTGAAAATTGGAAAGCATAAGTTCTTCTATACCTATGACACTTGGTTCTCCCAGACCAACTAACATGTTTTATGTTTCTAGGTTTTATTTTATTTTATTAATTCTCAGAAATGCATGTTCATATTTTTCATAAATAAATATAAATATCTGAATTGAAAGTGAACAGAATTGAAAGTCAAATGCGTATAAGAGAAAATATATTTCATCAGCCAACATGAAAACAATTTATTAGTAAACAACAAAATGGAAATTAAAACAAGATCTAAATTTTTACTTATCCAATTGGCAGAGATTAAATTTAGGATATTCAATACTGGAGATAGTGTATTGTTAGCCGGAAAGAGAAATGTTATAGCTTCTTTGGAAAATAATTTGACAATGTGTAGAAAGCATCTTAAATTTCCAAGTCTGAGACAGGTAATTTTAAATCCAAGAATCTATTCAACGAAAATCATGTTAAATACAGGGAAATTTTTGTGTACAAATGTGCTCATTGTAGTGCTATTTAGAATATGGAGGAAAGGCAGAAACAAAGCATTTTACCATAAAAAGAAATTCAAGTAAATTGTACATTCAGTCCATGTAGACATTAAATATACTAATGGTTATCTCTAATAATGGAAAAACACTCATAATATTTAGTAAAATAAGCACTGTAAAAAATTATATGTAAAATTTATGTATCAAAATTATATAGAAGATGCTTAAAAGACTAAAAATGCAATAAAATATTAATATTGTCTTTCTACAGTGAGACTGAGTAAATGTTTTAAGTCAAATTTTCCAAATTTTCAGAAAATTCTACGTTCAACCATTACTCTCATATATTTGAAATAAAATAAATTTTATTTTTAAAAAACATATGTACATTTTCTTTCTTTTTTGAGACAAAGTCTCACTCTGTCACCCAGGCTGGAATGCAGCAGCATGGTTTCTGCTCACTGCAGCCTCCGCCTCCGGGTTCAAGTGATTCTCCTGCCTCAGCCTGCTGAGAAGCTGATATTACAGGCATGTGCCACCACACCCAGCTAATTTTTGTATTTTTAGTAGAGATGAGGTTTCATCATGTTGACCAGGCTGGTCTCAAACTATTGACCTCAAGTGATCCATCCACCTTGGCCTCCCAACATGCTGGGATTACAGGTGTGAGCCACTGTGCCTGGTCTATGTACATTTTTAAATGGTTACTCTGCAATACTAATCTTCACATGTAGAGTTGTTGGACTAACTACTATGTTTTTGTTTTAAGTATAAAACTTCAGAATCACAACCCTTAAAAAATTACTCTAACTTTATATCCTAGTCACAATATGATCTGGTTTGGCCATGTCCCAACCAAAAATCTCATCTTGAATTATAATCCCCGTAATCTTCACGTGTTAATGGAGAGACCAGGTGGAGGTAATTGAATCGTGGTGGTGATTTGTCCCCTGCCGTTCTCATGACAGTGAGTCAGTTCTCACGAGATCTGATGGTTTTATAAGTATTTGGCTAATTCCTCCTTGGCGCATTCTCTCTCCTGCAGCACTGGGAAGAGGTGCCTTACACTATGATTGTAAATTTCCTGAGGCTTCCCCAGCCATGTGGAACTGTGAATCAATTAGACCTCTTTTTTAAAATAAGTTACCAAGTCTCAGGTATTTCTTCATAGCAGTGTGAGAATGGACTAATACATATATTTTTTTTCAGCTAGTCCAGCTTCAACTGTCTTTGGTAAATTAATCATTCTTCTTAAAATAATGACAGACTTATGTCTCATAACTTATTTTTATATATTATAAATTTATGCCTCATGTCTAATTCTAATATACTAGTAGTAAACTTTATGTTCAGGATTTCATGCATTCAAACTTCTCTGTTAGAGGTGCATGACATTCTCTAAAACTATTAGCAAACTAATTTTTGGCCATACTTTGTTCTTTTTTGCCTTATTTCCTTCCTAATATAATACTTACATTCTATCTAGAATTCCAAGAGACTTTCATTCCTCTGTTTGGTAAATGAAAAAGAAAAGTTATACTTGCAGAACTTCCTCCTCTGCCTTTCTAATGTTGTAAGTGTCTTGAGTAATCAGCATGAGAGGTACCAAACGTAGTGTTATTCTAGCTGTCTTCAGTCACCAGTAATCCCATGTTCCTGGACTAGGAAGCAAGTTCTAGGTCTTGTCAGAGGGCTGTGTTTGTGTTTGTGTGTGTTTGTGTGTGTATGTGTGTGTGTCAGCAAAAATGAAAAGTAGAAAATATTAAAAAATACAAAAAAAAAATTTCAAAAATCTTAACTAAGTTGTTGTCAATGTGTGGTCCTCAAACTGCATTTCTGACTTCTTAGACATGCACAATCTCAGGCCCTCCATAGACCTACTGAGTTGAAACCTGTGTTTTAGCAAACTGTCTGGGTAATTCTGATACACATTACAATTTGAGAACCACTGCTTGAGAAGAAACCCTCCAAAAACTTCAAAGTAGTACGCAAACTAATTGTGTACAAGTACCTTTTGAACAAGGTTGAGGCTAGCCAGGGTGCTTTTTGGAGGTGATTATTCTTATGGCTCGATGTCTAGCTTGTTTTTCTCTTTTACCTCCTAAGTGTTAACATCTCTGCTTCCAGTCCTCTTGTGAATCTGTTTTGCCCTTTTCTTCTCTTCTAAAGGAAGTCTTTTATGGTTAGATTCAGTTGGCCATGATTTTGGGATATGCCAAGGCAGCAGAAATCCACGCATTTCTTTTTCCAGACGATGTGCTTAGGATGGTCTTTGTGGACTCTGTTCTACTCTTTTCTATACTTTTTATTTTGAAAACAATTCAGCCTGGTCAGACTTATGTGTTTCCTTGAGCAACATCTGTAGCAGGTGTGTGGCTTCTACATGTACTCATACAAATAAAAATAATACGTGAAAACTTTTATCTCCACTCCCACAATTCAGATTCACAAAAGTATTCCCCATGTAGATTGTAAATTTCCATTTAGATTTACTAGCTGGCAGTTTGCAGCTGTATCAAGTGTTCTTTGATCAGCATCTGGGAATGTCCAGAGAAAGAACCTATAATTGTTATTCTGGATCTGTAAAATAGCATGCCTTCCAGTCACTCCATGTTTGCATTTCCATATTTATGTCCCAGAATTTATTATCTATTTTCCAAATTCTAAACTTACTCAAATTCTTTTGTGCCTAGGCATTACTCCCAGTGAATTATTTATCATGCTTTCCTCATATAGTTTTTGTGGAATATTTTCTTATCTTTATATCATTTGTCTTATTCTGGCAGCCAAGATGGTTCTACCGGTAGATAAGGAAGGTAATATGATTCAGAGGATGGTAAATGACTTCCTTGAAAAATGTCTCCATTATTAGCATGATACAAGGCCTGTGTTTTAATTGATTAGCCAAATTTCCTAGCTCTGATCCCTCTCCCCCAGCTCTGATCCACGTTTTCAACTCCTTGCTTGGTGTCATTCAACCTTCTGAAACATGTTTTGACTCGAGCAATGATTCTTAAACTATTCTCTCCATCACTGTCACTTGCTGAACCTAAAACACAGATTTCTGGGCCCACCCTCAAACATTCTGATTCAGTGGGTCCTGAGTAGGGCCAGAGGATTAACATTTCTCACATGCTGACAGGTAATGTTGATGCTGCAAGCTGACATGACACTTTGAGTATCATTCATTTGCTTGACTGTTTTTGTGATTTACCTTTCATTTTCATATGTGAAGCAGACACCACTGATGTCTCAGCCATCCAAACGCCATTCCCCCTTTCTCCTTAATAATAAATCTTAATTTTCTATAGAGACTCAGCAAGGCCTTTTGCTTCAAGAAAGCCTGCCTTAAATTTCAGTCCCAGGATGAGAGTTGTAATAACTCTAAGACAATTGAGTTAATAAATTCAAAATAATAGGCATTTTATTCCCTTGTGAATTGCCTAGTATGAAACATGAATAAGGTTGGCTGAGGATCTTCTGAGACAGGATTCTTATCTCTCAAGAATACACCTGGAAGAGCTAAACCCTTTTCAGAACTCTGGATTGATGGGGTGTGATTGCAAGACAACAGCAACCAGCTTGTGACCATCAAGATTTATATGAAAACATTACATTATACCCCACAAACATATATGCAATTTAAAAAAGGAGAGAGATTGTCAAATGTTGAGGATAGTCAGGTAGAAATAAAGAAAATAATTAGGTTCTTAAAATGATGATGAATCAACAAATTCACTAATATGGAACCACTTTGCCTCAAGACTTATTATTATGTGGGATTTCTGTTTTCTGCAGCTAAAAACATATTAATTGATATTATCTATCTATCCACACATTCATCTATTTATCTGCTTATCTATCTTTCACCTATCTATATATCTATGTATTCATCCATCTATCTTCAACTTATCTCTACAATTAGATTTTATTTTCTTAGTAAATATTTAATGAAGAGAAAATATAGTTATAATACTATTAGAATATAGCTATGTTAGTTGGGGAGGCTAGCTTACCACCTATCAACATCATGTCAAGAAATAATCACATTTTATCTTATCATGCAGAGATTTAGAAAGAATAGAATATAAGAACATTACGTGTGGTTTGATGTGCATAAAAGGACAAAAAGTCAGGATCTATTCAAGTGCACCACAATGGTGGCCCTGGATTCCTGGTATATAGCAGGAAGGAACTGGGTAGACTCCATTTTCTAAATGTCCTTTTGGGTATCCTTTTCTGCACTCTCATGCTTCAGTAATTCATTTTCCACCCAGCATTCAGTGTAATTATAAAAAAAGGTGTGATGAAGCCATTCTCATTAGAACTCTGCAAAGTCTCTTTTTCTTCCTACAATAACCATTGGGAGCCCTTCAGTTGGCACATAAGGCCCCAAGTGAGCTGGTTTGCAGTGGTTCCTCAGCACCATGTAGTACCACACCCGCTGCCCCAGCCCTGAAGTCCTGCTTTCAATTCTATGTTCCTGCCACGTGCAATTGCCTCACAAACCTTTACATATAATACTTCCTCTTTTTAAAAACACATCTTCCACATCTTTGCCACTTCCCAATTTACCCTTCTTCTCTCACAATTCAACTTAAATGTCATTCCCATACAGAACCTTTTCTTGAGACTAGACTGTCTTCTTCTGTTCTTATACTCTTATACATAATTCTCTTGTGTGATACTTATCACAATTTTAATTGTATAATTAAATGTGCAATTAATTATTTAGTCTCTGTTTCCTAAATTACCACATGAGCCCTTAAGGGCAAGTACACATCTGTTTACTGCCATATCCCTAGCACCAGACACTAAACATTGGATGAAACAATCTCTTTTTTCTTCAGGTATATTCTCTGAAGACATGTATGCTTCTTTCCTGAAACATTCAATAAATAATAGTCAACCTGATTTTACACATGACCTTTCCTGCCACTGTAGTCAAATGGGCAAAAATAGCCATTAATTTTCCTGCTTCACAAATGAGAAACTGAGGCCCAAAGAGTTTAACTAACCTGCTCATTTTTGTTCCATCTATGCTGACATTTGAAGTCAGAGAGTGTGACTCCTACTCGCCTTTCCTTGGACTAGTCACTCACAGAACATCATTACTCAGCCTGCTCACAACACAACACTCATGCTTAAACAGAGTGCAGCTTTCTTCCGGCCGCTGCACCAGAATTTTATGCAGCTTACCATGGCCTGAGTCATTCATGGAAAGCATCTGGGAACACATTATGTAAAATACACCAACTCACCTAAAAATGTTCTTTTATCACTAAGGCACAAAGGGTCAGTGGGGTGTTCTGGGAGAGTTATCTGAAAGGAAAGCATACATCTGGGGAGAACATTGCTCCCCAATTATGACCCCATGACTTGCCTGTAGAACAGCTGGTGGGTGCTCAAGTGTAAAGACCTGGGAAAGCTTGACATTGAGTAAAAGACTTTCAGTTCCTTCTCTAAGGAGATACATTAATGCAGTCGTGGAAATGAATATCCATTCTGTGGTTTTGAACCTCTGAAAGTAGCACTTGGGCAACTAAAAAGTCTCATACCATGCCCCAGGGCTATAGAGAAAACTTGCAGAGTAATTGGTATTATTTGCCTAGGAGATAAGTGGCTTCTGAGAAGTTCCTATATGGTTGTGGACTTGCCTCCTCCTCTTGTTTTTCCTTCTAACACTCTTCTGACTATGCCCTAGGAGTGAGATTCTTCAGTATGGTCAGTATTGATGGCCTATAGTTTACATGCTTTTGTTTTCAAATAAGCAAGCAGTTTATCCCTGCCTCAGGAAGTATAAAGACAGAGAAATGTCAACGGGCCAAGTTAAAGAAGTATAAAGCCCAGTTTAGGCGCTATTAAAGTGTTTGGAAAATCTGCATTAAAATTTTGACATCAAAGTGATATGCCTCTCTCAATCAATAAACAATTGTTGAGTGTCTGCTCTGTGTTTATTTGTGATGGGAGCAGTCAGGAAATTCAAAAGAGCACTCAGGGAAGTAGAAAGGCAGAGTAGATAGAACAAAGGCCTTAGAATCAGAAGAATGGATGTGGTATCAGATTTTCCACTTATTGGGTTAACTTCCTTTGGGCCTGTATCTTATTTGTATAGCTCTAACAGCCTTACCAGCTTCACAAGGCTGTTGTCAGAATTGGGGAAGAAAAGTGTATTAAAACAAACTCCCCACCACCAAAACTAATTTAGCATTTTGCTGGCTCTTTCAACAAATATTTTTGAAGGCCTATACTAGACGTAAAAAAAACTTACTAGACAAAATCCAAATGCTCATGGTAGACTCCTGTTTATTCTTCAAGGTTCAAATCAACTACAGCCTCTTCTGTTATGTCATTCCCTAAAATAAATCCCTTCCTTAATTAATCTTGAATGCCCTGACTTCATTGTGTTACTTTATATATTTGGTTAAATGTCCATATTCAACCCTAAACTATGAGTTCCTCAAAGACAGAGACTGTACCTTATTCACCTTTCTGCTGTCATGATGCCCAGCGTAGCACCTGGCCCAGAAAGTATGCTTTCTTTGGAATCTTAGACTGGATGTATGAAAAAGATGAATGGGTATGGGACAGCCTGGGCTCTGAGAGGGAAATCAACATGAATGCAGGAAGAAGGTCTTGACTGAAACAGAAGGTAGGTTTTGATTTGCAGGAGGAAGTAAAAGGAAGACAGTAAGTCCCATGATGAGAACCTGGTGAACTATGTTGAGGAATTTGGACTTAAATTTATAAGGTGACAGAGTCTGTTAGCAATCCTTTGGCAAAAATATGGTATGATCAAACTATTATCCAGACAAGAAAGCAAAGCTCTTATAACTGAAGAATTCTGCCCTTAATCAATGTCTTGCTATACGTTGAATAGAAAAATTTCCTGGAGCCAAAGATGGTCTTGCAATCCTGGGAGGTGCCCTCCTGCTCATGTCCAACAGGACGTCATCAGAACACGACAGTGTATCTATCAGACACAAAGGGTGGTTAATGAAAATCTATTATAAACACAAAGTGTTGTTGAACAATGCTTGTATCAGAAGGGTTCAAAATGGGCTTATTTAAAAATGTAGACCTGAATTTTTTCAATAACATTTTTTGTGTGTTTTTACTTGCAGCAAGAAAATTCTCTCGGGCAAAAAACAATATATGCAATTTTAGTTTGATTCACCTTTAATGTCATTTATTCTTCAGAGATAAATATATAGAGAAGAAAAACGTGACCTAACAATGTTAACCCAAATGATAAAGGGTATATTTTGTTACCAAAATTCTATTTAATATTTACTATTGCAATACTAAACCATTCTCTGAAACTTAAAGATCAAAGAAATTTCTGAAACCAACCAGCATTTCAAGGAGTAATTTAAATAACAAGATAATCTAATCTATCAGATATTTTGTCATAGACCCAACCTTTACAAAGTTGAGTAGAAATTTTCACCTTCCTTGCTTTGAAGAATCTGAGTCCTTCAAAATTGTATCAGATGTTTTTAGTTTTATTGTGTAAGCTTTCCCAGAAAGCTTCAAGTCAAATATTTTTAAGGAAATCCTTTAAAATGTAAAAGGGACACTAGAGCTAAAATCACCAATAAATTCTTTATGACATGAGCAAGTCTTTACATCACATGTGTTATGGGATCAACATTTCTTGTGTCAGATTTTCGTAAAGTAGGATGTTAATGTTCACCTGACTAGGCTTTTTTTTTCTTAATATTATAAATAAGGTTGCAAGATGCTGTTCTCAAGTACCATATGTCTTCCTTTCCATTGTTAAGAACCATTTCTAAAGATCTAACACAACACCAGATGAGCCACACTGACTAGATTTGGGGGTAATTGGATTTTCTTTTCTCTTCACAAAAATTATGCATGCCTGGAAAGAACAGCAAGAATAAGCTGCAACCAATGCCTACTAATTACCATCAGTTAGTGCCTGGCTTTTGAAATCTGATTTAAGAAAAAAAAAAAAAAAGAAAAAAAAAAAAAAACCAAAAAAAAAACAAAAAAAAAAAAAAAAAAACCCACAGGCTTGGCTTATAGAAAACTGTATAATGTTTAAGCAATGATGGGGGAAGCCCAATCTTAGGCAGGCTAGACTTTGGACTGAACCCAACTGATGTTTCTCATCCTTGTTTATTTTGTTACTTGACATGATTCAACTCATTAAGGATTTCAAAGGTCCAAGGGAAAGTACTTCTACTTTGCCAAGGCATCCTTAGTTGGAATTCCATTATCTCCCATGATCTGAGACAAGGATTTCCTCCTACTCAGTTCTGAGTAATTATGTGTAAGCAAACCCTTGGTGTTCTTGCAGAGTGACTGTACTGAGTTGATGGTTCAACATGAATCATTCATGTGGCAGGCATCTTCAATGGAGAGGGTAAGGAGGGCTAACACTGATTTGCAGTGTTTATATGAAGTATGACTTTCTCATTCATTTCATTTGATTCATCAGAGTTGATGTCTGTCCCTGTAAACCATTCCCTCTCCTAAAATGATTACAGGAAAAGAAGAGAGAACAAGCACATTTGATCAGTCTGTCCTGCTCTACCAAGTTTAACTTAGGCTGTGTCTTAAGAAATATTGTTTCCTCCTTGAAGAAATTGAGAATGAGTCGCTCCACCACAACCCTGGCCTGCCCGCCTTAATTCAGCCTTTTCCCTCTCTTCACTTCTCTCCCGATCAGTGAAACAAAATAAGTGTAAACTAGGAAATGAGATTTTTTTAATGACGTATTTTATACTTCACATTTTTAAAGCTTCCCTCTTTGGGAGATGAAGGCGGGAGAAGCAATAAATTCCTCTGAGACTATGATAAAAATGCATCCTCCCAGAATAATTCAACGAGGCACATATTTGCAACTGGCATATCCCTTTAGGGAGGTTAAAATCTAAGGTGGATCTCCCTCACACCTCCTCCCTCCCTCCCATGCCCAAGGACATCACGTTAAACTTCTGATCTGAAAGTCTCAGATTTGAGGGCAATAGGACCTGAAGCCGTTCTTTTCCTTACTTCTTTTGATAACATACCTGACAAGGCATGCTACAAGTTTCAAGAGACAACAGCTCAAAAAACAGCCTGGTACTGTTCAGGACTCTGAACCATAATGATTCTTCTGTGTCTTTAAAAGCTTTGTTAAGAGGTTCAAATTAAAAACAACACCACATTTGAGAGACTACCTTGGCAAATTACTTGGTCTTTCTCATTCTTTTTTAACAGTTTCATTGGGATATAACTCATATACGATGCCATTTACCTAAAGTGTACAATAGCACAATTCACTGCTATTCACAGAGTTACGCAACCATCACCACAATCAATTTTAGAGAATTTTCATCACCCCAAAAAGAAACCCAGTCCCATTAGGAATCCATTCCTTATCCCCACCCTCCTCCAGCTCTAGGCAACCACTAGTCTACTTCTTGTCTGTATGGATTTGTCTCCTCCAAATGACAGCACACCTGGAATCTGCCCATTGTGTTAACTCTTCTGTAAGACTGTTTCCCCAAATGCAGTTACCATAAAATTACTCGCTTGAGTAAAACAATTGGGTGTGAGTGAAGCATTGTATTAGGCATACAGACGTTGCAAAGGTGAGCTTTCTATATAGTTATGAGAATTATTCTAAAAAGAAGCAGTAACTACCACAAAAGCCATACACAATGGTATGACATTTCAAAGTATCCCACCCAGTCTTGCTCTTTATAGCTGGCTGACTTCATCCCCAACTCTAAAAGCCAGGGCTCACTAGGAATTATCCCAGGCATCGTTTTTTGTTTATGATCAACATTCCATTCACTGGAATCCCAAATAATTTCTGACTTCCGCCTGATCCCTGGAGCTTTTTAATATGTTTATAGTCTCACAATATTGTTTCAGATCTTGTAGCAGAGATGGATAGTTGCCTCTCCAAATATATGTTCTCCTCATCTACCTTAGTAAGAGAATCCCAATTTTTAACTAAGCACATAGCTACCTTATAGCTTCCCTTGCAACTGTATGTAACTCTATGACTAAGTTCTGCCCAATTATATGAGGGCAGAAATGTTGTATACAACTTCAGAGACATGGTCCTAAGGGGTAGAGGCATGCCTTTTTTTAATCTTTTTCCTCCTTCCTTCTGGCTTAATTCAGACAGTGCCAAACAGCCATCTTCAATCATCTATTGAAAGTCACACATCGATAGAGACAAACAGTCATCTTCAACCATCTAATGGAAGTCACACATTGAGTTTGACTGAGCAAAACATAGATTGAGTGTAGGTTTCTAGAATTCCCTTAAGTGTCTAGACTATCTGCCTCTAGACTTTTTACAAGAAGGAGAAATCAACTTTTAAGGTACTGTTATTTGGGGGCTTTCTGTTAGTCACAGAGGAACCTAATTCTAGCTGGGAATCCTTTACTGTTTCTCAGGCCCTGACCCTTTTGTGCCTTCCACTATTGGCATATTCACCTTGTAGAATTTCCTCTACAGAGTAATTGTACTATCCAGCTACCGGTATGCTAAAACCCTGGAAAGGTCTCTGAGTCATGAACCCTCAACATTTTTAATCTCATATTCTTAAAAAAAGAAATCCTTGGACACTAAGAAAGGAAAATGAGATTAACTAGTGAGAGCCAATAAACTCTTCATGGAAAAAAAAATACTTTCAAGATAGTGGATGAAAAGTAACTAATAAAGCTGGAAGCAGAGATCTTTCCAAACATAGGGAGCAAAGTGCTTGGAGACTACAAGCCCTCAAATGTGTTTGGGAAAAAACAATCATCTAATTTCTCTATGTAATTTCCCTATTCGGTAAATAGAAATTTGGCTGGATACATTGATTGAGCCCCTATTCTTGAGAGCCTTTATGAGGCTTGTACCTCTCTGCCTGGGTTATTATCAAACTATCTGAAGACTTTCCAGTCATCTCAATCTTCTCCTTCAAATAGCAACTGTGACCTTCCTAAAATGCCAATCTGACTGTGTTTCCCCCTATTGAACTTCCCTCAATGACTTCCCCTGGTTCTTAAGGTAAAGTCACAATTATCAACATAGCCTCCAAGGTCTGCAGCACCAGGCCTCTGCCCACATTTCAGCCGAACTCCCCCTCACCACCTCTTGGCCATGTCATTTTCTTTTTGTTCCTTCATCATGTCAAATTTCTTCTCAGCTGGATGTCTCTCCTTATGCTGCTCACCTTACTAACTCTTCTCTCACTGCTATGATTTCCTGAGTTTCAATGAACCATCATTCGAGTCTAGGCTTAAAACATGACTTCCTAGTCCTCCTAGTCCAGATGGGGCCAGGTTCAGCCTGGTATATGCTCTCAGAGAAACCTTATATTTATCCATTATCTCTTGTATCACAATCGTAAGTTATTTTTGTAATTATCTCCTAAATGTCTATTTTCCCTACTGAGCCGTGACACCCGTAATTATGTCTGTCTTTCTCTTTATTATATTTCTAGAACCTAAAATAGTTCCTGGACCAGATTAAATTCTGAAAAATATTTGTGAATAAATGAAGGGCAGAAATATGATCAGAACTGTTCTCTCTCTAGATCTGTGTATCTATCCTGCCATAATCCTTGGTTATATGGTTTGGCTATTTCCCCACCTAAATCTCATCTTGAATTGTAATCCCCATGTGTCAGGATAGGGGCCTGATGGGAGGTGATTGAATCGTGAGGGCAGATTTCCTTCTTGCTCATGATAGTGAGTGAGTTCTCACAAGATCTAGGTGTTTCAAAGTGTCTGGCACTTCCCCCTTGACTCTCTCTCCTGGTCCACCACGGTAAGACATGCCTACTTCCCCTTTGCCTTCTGCCATGATTGTAAGTGTCCTGAGGCCTCTCAATCATACCTCCCATTAAGCCTACAGAACTGTGAGTCAATGAAACCTCTTCCTCAAAAATTACCTAGTCTTAGGTAGTTTTTTATAGCAGTGTAAAAACAGTCTAATTCACATGGGGACTAGAGACAGCTCATTCGCTAAATTAAAAAAGAAGTACCTAAATAAGCTACACTAAAATTATCTGAAACTATCTATTTATGCTTCTATTTCCATCATGGGATAGTGAGTTTCTCAAGGGCAAGAGCATGTGTATTTAACTGTCTGGTACATAGTCATCATTTACTGCAATATACAAAGCAACTTATGTCTTGAGAAAGTATGTTGGCCCTTTATCCACATCTATTTGACCTCTCAGCTCTCTGTCCCTGGTCCTCTCCACCAGTGACAGTACTCAGGCCTATGGACTTGATGATTCACCAGACTGGAACTCTAATTTCAATGCTTAGCACCTATAGTAACATCTCAAATGTAAGAGAATTAGTAGTTCTGTCTTTTCCTCTGTCCCTCAAAAGCTGTTTGTTCCATGTATCCTTCGTTTCAGAAAATGGCATCACCATTCTCTAAGTTCTTGCTATAGCCTGAATATTTTGCCTCCCCCCAAATTTATATATTGAAGCCCTTATTCCCAATGGATGTTGTTTGTATGCAGAACTTTTGGAGGTAATTAGGTCATGGGGGTGGAGCCCTCATGAATGAGATTAGTGTCCTTATAAGAAGGGACACAAGAGATGATTTCTCTATCCACCATGTGAGGATACAGCAAGAAGGCAGTCATATGTAAACCAGAAAGGGAGTCCTCTCCAGGAAATGAATTGGCTGGCACCTTGATCGTGGCCTTCTCAGCCTCCAGACTGTGAGGAATAATTTCTGTTGTTTAAGCCCTGCAGTCTATTATACTTGTTATGGCAGCTGATGAAGCTAATGCCAAGATAAAATCCTGGTTATTTACCTTGCTATTATGCCTCATGTCTAAATCATAAGCAGGCTCTTCAGTCCTGCTTAAGCAGCATACCCAGAATCCATTGAACGGATTTTATCTTTACTGTCATTGTCCTCATCACAGCCCCATCATCCTCCATTCCTCCAGTGGCAGCCACACTGGTTTCTCTGCCCTCTCTAGTGACCCTTCTACCTATTTCCACACAGAAAACAGGGCAATCTTCTAAAATTGCAAATTAGATCATATCATAGATTAGAACACTTTAATTGTTCTCAGTGGACTTTGGGAAAAAATAAAAAAAAAATAAAAAAAAAAAAAAACACCCAAACATCGGAACAGTGTTTCAGAGTGTATAACATGGCCTATGACATTCTAGAAGATCTGACCTCCTCACTAGTCTCTAGTCTCATCTGGGATGCTTTCCCATCACCTGTTTTGTTCCAGCCACATTGGTCATTGTTCTTTCCTTCAAATACACTATTATCTAATTTACTTATTTTCTACTTTTGTTGTTGCTTTTTTTCTTTTTCTCAAACAGGAGCTCACTCTGTCACCCAGGCTGGAGTGCAGTGGTGCAACTCTAGCTCACTGCTTGAACTTGAACTTCTGAGCTCAAGCAATCCTCCCACCTCAGTCTCCTGAGCAGCTGGGGCTACCGGCAAACTCCACCATGTCTGGTTTATCTTTTTTACTTTGAGTATAGATGAGGTCTTGCTATATAGCCCAGGTTGGCGTTTTCTAGTTTTTTTGTTGTTGTTTGTTTGTTTTTTGAGATGGAGTCTCGCTCTGTCATCCAGGCTAGAGTGCAGCGGCATGATCTAGGCTCACTGCAACCTCCACCTCCTGGGTTCAAGTGATTCTCTTGCGTCAGCCTCTTGAGTAGCTGGGATTACAGGTACACACCACTATGCCCAGCTAATTTTTGTATTTTTAGTGGAGATGGGGTTTCACCATATTGGCCAGGCTGGTCTCAAACTCCTGACCTTGTGATCCGCCCACCTCAGCCTCCCAAAGTGCTGGGATTACAGGTGTGAGCCACTGTAGTTTTTTACTACACCCCCTCTAGTTTTTTACTACACCCCGTCACTAGACCATTAGCTTCTTGAGGCAATGGATCTGTTTTTCATTTCACTATCCTTTCTCCAGCACTTAGACCAGGACCTGGACTGTAACAGGCCCTTAGCAGACATTTGCTGAATGAATTAATTACTAGAAAATGAGCGCTTGTGAAAGTAGGCTGAATCGAATGAGAAAAGTAATGACAGTAGGAGAAATAACAGCACACCCTTGGAAAAGAAATTCGTGAGGCAAGAAATCACACAGCAAAAGGTAAAACTTAAAGAGATTCTGGATGTTAGGTTTTAATAAGTTTGGATCATGCACCCCTTTACAAATGTTATGACATTGTACAGCCTATATTTTCAGAGTGTTCCTTGGATACTCTGAATCTCAATCAAGATCCTCTCAGCAAGGGTCATGGATGCCAGAATAAGAATGTCTAGAAGGTGATCAGTGACAGCTTTACCCTCTAGGCGAACACTTCATTCTGAAGTTTAGCTTCCATTTCACGTTGCCACTTTTTTGACATGTCAACCATTATCTCAAATTCTCCCTTTAGACAGACAGAAATGAGAGTACCCAGCTGGTGCTGTATTAACCTTGAGAAATTTTAGATTAGGTAAGGTTGTGTAGGATAAAATATGAAACAAAAAAATTACCTTAAGAATTTATTTCCCACAGTGGAGTTCCTCCAGATACAGCCAACTTTGCTAGGTTTCACTTAATTATCATTAACATATCATTATTAAAATTTCTCAGGAATTACACTGTGCTCATAGCTTCCAGAAAGAAGTAAATTATTGTCAAACCGTGTGGATACAGATCCATGGGTTGAATATAGTTTTTCCATTGGATTAGTCTAAAACGTAAAAGAAAGTGCATGTCTTTAGAGCATTTCCTCTTGTGCACCTCAAATATACAGCGTGTTGAAGGCCTGGGAGGCCATCCAACCTCCTACCTGTTGGATTACACTAGGATAGTGTCACATTTTACTAACACTCCCTAGAAAATCTTATTTTAGAAACATATTCCGCCTCATTTTATCTGAGTTTGCTCAAGGAACTGAAATCGTCGTGTCCTGAGCTCAATGCCACGTGCAAGGTCTCTGACTAGCACACAGAAAACTCTAAGGAATCGTAATTCAGTGATTCTTGCCATCTGCAAGCCTGTGGAATTCAGGTGCCCACAGGAAGGAATGGAGAGGTTTTTCCAGCCTGACCGTATCACCCGTCTCACCACAAGAACCTTCTGTTTTGGCTGTCGTCCCTCTATCAGACTCAGGCTGTTCTTTATGGTCAAGTGTGAGTTTAATGTGCCTGGTTTACATTCTGTTGGTGAAGTGTTTCTCTCAGTTCCAAGCTCCTTTCCTTCCATCCGATGGCTTGACTGCTTTGTATTCATGTTTGTTTTTTAAGAGGAGGTGGGATGGGTGGACGTTAGGGACCGTAAAACCACTCTAGAAGTTTAAATTCACAAAGTAGTCAAATTAATAATAATAAGGAGAAAGACAGGCACTGTTAGTGCAGAGAAAATCCAACAAGTGGGATTGGTGGTGTGAGGGTGTGGTAGATGATTAAATAACTATGTGAGTGTGGTGTAGGCAGTAACAATAACCATTTTTTTATTTTTATTTTTTGGTGAATTAAGCAAAAGTTTTAACGACTATCCCTTTCTCATATTTGTGAGGTATGGGATGCTATAAGCTATAGTACTGTGGCACAGGGCTTAGTGGGGAGGAAAACAGTTTTGAAATTTCTCTTAGAACCCAGCCCACTGGAATTATGAAAGCAGCCTCAGTAAGTAAGGTAGACTTGCATGCGTCTAGTTACTGAGGTGTAGGAAAAGGAATGACTCTAGTTACTGGAAACTAGTATTTGCATTGGACAACATTATTATTTGAATTGGATGGTGGAGGCAAAGGTACATCTTAACTTTATCAAACACGTTACAGATGCAATTCTTAATTCCTCCACTTAAGGCCATTATGCTTGTGGATACAAGATGACAGCTAATACTTTTAAAACACATTTTTAAAAATTACCTTTAAGCTCCTCAAATATTCTAAGGATATTCTTAAGCTCCTTAAGAATTGCAACAATAAGTTGTTTGCAGGTCAAAGACTGACACCTGCTATATCCTATTGTTGATTATTTTACAAAAGTAATTTAGTTATAGAGGCTGCTATAAAAGCCTGCCTCACTAATTTTGTGTGCCTAAAAGAATCAGAGAAACATGCTTAGAAAAATATTTTCCCTCCCCAGGGAGTAAAACAGGTTGGGCTGTGCCCATCTAACAAAGTAGCTTGCATTTTAAGGTTACATTCACTGGGATGAAAAAAAAATATTTTAGTTCAGGTAATTTCTGAAGATAACTCAGTTCAAGGTAAATGAAATATCTTCCTCAGAATAAGAGGAGCTCAGCATTTAAGGGGCTTGCTTTTCTAAGTTCTCCTTCCCTTCCATTTTTATCAGCTGGATTGAGAGTGGGTGGTTCTCACTGATCACCACCAGGGATAGCTCAGAGTGCTGAGCCTTTGCAGCTTAGTAACTTGCAGGAAGCGCTTCCCTGTTCACTCACAGGCACATCACGCTTCAATCTCCCTAGGGAGGGTGCACTCGAGGTTTGAGCGTGGGGGTGGAAATGGAGGCGTTTCCATTCTATTTTGGTTTCTCCTACTGACTGGCTGCTCAGCTGTTCATGAGTCATCCTAACCTCAAAATCTGTCATTAAAACAGAAATAATGATACCTATTTTCTGTGCCTTACATGAATTGCATGAAGACATTATTCATATTTCTGAAATACATGTGAGAATTAGTCAAGGTTAGCTGTAAGAAAAAGTACAATGGAATTGTTTTTAATCCATGATAGCTATGCTTTTATCATTTAGATTTTGGGAATTCTCTATACTGAAAAATGAAGAATGAGAAGAGATACTAATAAGGATTAAATTTGACGAAACACTTATTTGATGAACTGGATTAAGATATATACAGATTTTTAAAATATATGGCATAAGAATTTATTTATTCAGATGTTCACTTAATAACATTTCATGGAGCATCCTGGCACTGACTTAGACACTGGTTCTTTTTCTAAGCTTGTAAGTTTAATGTGTATATTTTACTCATTCATATTTAGAAATAAAAACATTAAAAGACATGCATTTGTCTCTGGATACCATTTTGTCCATATTCTATATATTGCTTTTCCTATTTAGTGCTGTCAGTATTATATAATAAATACTCTATAATTATAACTTTCATTAGGTGATCCTATTAACATTTCTAAATGATAACATGCCTATGCTTTAGTTTTTGCTCTCAGCATCCAGCAAGCTTACATAAGCAGATTTGTTTGCAATAGCAGTTTCTTTTGTCTTTGTTGTGAAGTGCAAGTTCCTCATGTGAATTGTTATATACTTGACCTCTGGCTAGGAAGAGTGTTTTATGGCAGCCCCATTTAATTCTTCCTGGTCCATCCATGCAAAGGTTTCTACTGCATTAAGCATCTTTACCACACACTCCTGTAACCAGACTTCTGCCAAACTGAACAGTCTTTATAGCAGGCCTGTACAAACAATAAAAGCAAGTTTCTTTATTTGGGTTTGGAGAATAAAAAAAGAAATGGAACCAACTACCTGCTCTTTATTCTCTCATTCTAGGTCCAAGAGAAGATACCCTCACGAATTGGCATTCTCTCCTTAGGATAGATAGGAGAACTCCGCATGTGATATTATTGACCTCTCTTGGACTTGAGCTCAGTTATGTGGTTTCCTCTATTTCCTGTCCTGGGAAGAGATGAAAGAGTAGCCCTGAGCCTCTGTGCAGCAGCATCCAGACACCATGGCTAGAATCCCAAATTCTTAGCCTCAGTCTATGAGCTGAGCTTAGATCTTTGATTATGTTCCCTTTCCTCCCAAACAGGGCTGCCTCCTCAGTGGTTCCTCTCTCCCAGTCTTGTCACATGACATATGTGGTTCCTTTCTTAGTGCTTTATTTCCTCTACCAAACATCCATTCAGAAAGAAGTAGGACTCTAATTCTTATTGTCACAATGGTTTCAGCTCATTTAGGAGAAATAAAATTTTAAAAATATTTCTAAATAAATAAATTTATTCTTTTAGCTAGCTCATGCTGTCCAATATATAAGGTATTTTCTGATTCATCATATATTTTAAGCCAGAACACACTTGCCATCTGAACCCTAAACACATAAGTAGGATGTTTCCCTTTCTTTCGCTAAGGGACAAATTTCATGATAATATTTTGTGCAAAATGCACATACACAGGTGAGCATTTTCCTTCCCTTCTTGCCTCCCAAAGTAAGAAAATGAAAAAACCCTAGAAACTTGTACAAGAATTTAATTGAAATTAGATTTTTTAAAAATTAGATAATTCTCACTTCTCTGCTTCTAATTCACCAGATTTTGCATGCTCCTTTGGGCATTCTCTTTTTCTCCTCACAGTTTCCTGGTTCCCATCACACAAAATGATCCTTGCTAAAGGTATCAGCATCAATCCCTAACCTCTCATTCTTCAACTGTCCATTTAAATTCCATCAATAGGCTCATGCGAAATTATAGATGTTGTGGATAATTCTTTTATTGGGAGAAATTGAAAGAACACTATTTTAACAGTTTAAGGTAATCAGCACCAAATTAACCTTGCTTAGTCCTGTTCTCAGCTAGCAGCTAGTCTTCTGACCAGTCCCACGACCAAGTGCCCACATTTGTCACCAATAGCTGAATATCTGACATAGCCATCTTTGAGTATTTACCTGGAAAACCTATTCATCCTTTTCATTCTATTCCTTTATCTTCATTCTCTCATCCATTCTCTTATGCTGTGGCATCCTACCCACTACCTCTTCATTAGTTAAGTGGTTGTTTGTTTCTGTCTAGCCAGACTTCCTGGTGCCAATTCATGTCCTGCCCAAATTTTTGCTTCTTGCCTCCTGTTTCCCTTTCCTCCATAGTCATGTTTACACTGACTTTCTTCTGAGACATCATCTGTAACCTCTTTAAGACCCTTCCTTATGTTGATGACCTATCTAAGGGGCCATCTGTCACCCACATGGTACTATTGTAGCACTAGGAAAGGTAGAAACTGCTCAGAATATTTATCATATGTCTTTAACCAGATCCTAACTTTCATGTACGACTTCTGAAGATACATTATAAGAGAAATCCAAACTGCAGAACAAAGGGCAAGTCTACAAAGATGCTCATTGTCTTCATTTGTAACGGAAAAGTAATTAGAATATGCCAGCCAAAAAAGAGTATTTAATAAAGAATAATAAACCATCCGATATACCTTAATGCAACTATTAAAATTATGTTTCTAAAGAGAAAGCACTGTAATTATATGGAAATATCACTACAGTATTATGGTAATTTTTTTAAAAAAATACAAGATTTACTTTATAGAGCATAACTAAGTCTTGTTTGCTTTTCTGCTTAACTTAGTCATAGAAACCAAGACTGGAAAGAATAGAAGCAAGATAAATGTGAGTAACTATCACATCAAAAGCCTACTTTCACCTTTTCTTCATTTTCCTTCTATTTTTCTTCATTTTCTAAATGTCTCTAATGATTAGTATGGTAGACAACCTCTAACATGGCCTTTTGTTGTACTCACCTTCTGCAGTTCACACCTGGATAGTCTCTCCTCTTGTTGAGGGTGAGCTGTACTTGTTTCTAACCAATAGATTGTGGTCAAGATGATGGATGGCACTTTCATAATTAGTTTACAAAAGATTGTGACTTATATCTTGCTAGCAGACTTTATCATCTTCTTGGCTTTCATGCTTTGATAAACAAGCTGCCATCTGGGAGAAGCCCACCTGGCAAGGAATTGAGGGCAGCCTCTGGTCAACAGCCAACAAGGAACAGGGGGCCTCATCCCAACAACCTGCAAGAAAATGAATGCTGCCAAAACCGCCTATTGAGCTTGGAAATGGCATCAATCAAGCCTTCCTCAGCCAAGCCTTCCGATGAGACTGCAGACTTTGATTGAAGCCTCCTTAGAGAACATAAAGCAGAAGATCCAGTTAAGCTGTACTCAGATTCCTGACCCTTGGAAACTGTGAGACAATAAAAGTGTGCTGTTTTCAACTGCTAAATATTGGAGTTATTTGTTACAGAGCAATAACCAACTAGCATATGAAGGTATTGTTTTTATAACACAGTAGTAAACTTCTTTTAAAAAGGATATTCAAATAAAATGAATTTGAATGAAATCACAATTAAAAGAATTAGAGAGGGAAGAGCAAACACACTCAAAAGCTAGCAGAAGGCAAGAAATAACCAAGATCAGAGCAGAACTGAAGGAGATAGAAACACAAAAAACCCTCCAAAAAATCAATGAATCCAGGAGTTGGTTTTTT
>NW_012115055.1:249232-262890 GCF_000951035.1 Colobus angolensis palliatus
GTGGGTGGATCACGAAGTCAGGAGTTCGAGACCAGCCTGGCCAACATAGTGAAACCCCGTCTCTACTAAAAAAACAAAAAAATTAGCCTAGTGGACAGTACATCCCAGCTACCTGGGAGGCTGAGGCAAGGATAATCACTTGAATCCGGGAGGCGGAGGTGCAGTGAGCTGAGACCATGCCACTGCACTCCAGCCTGGGCGACAGTGCGAGACTCCATCTCAAAAAACAAACAAACAAGGCACTTTCTTCACAAAGCAGCAGGAAGGAGAAGTGTAGAGCGAATGGTGAAGAAACCTGTTAGAAAGCCATCAGATCTCGGCCGGGCATGGTGGCTCACACCTGTAATCCCAACACTTTGGGAGGCCAAGGTGGGTGGATCACCTGAGGTAGGAGTTTAAGACCCACCTGGCCAACATGGTGAAACCCCATCTCTACTAAAAATACAAAAATTAGCCAGGTATGGTGGCGTGCGCCTGTAATCCCAGCTACTCTAGAGGCTGAGACAGGAGAATCCCTTGAACCTGGAAGGCAGAGGTTGCAGTGACTAGAGATCACGCCAGTGCACTCCAGCCTGGGCAACAGAGCAAAACTGTCTAAATAAATATATATATATATATATATATATATATATATACACAAATAAGAGAGAGAAAAGAAAACCATCAGATCTCATCAGAATTCGCTCACTTTCGTGAGAACAGCATGAGGGAAACTCCTCCATGATCTAATCATACGGTCCCTCCCCCAGTACATGGGGATTACAATTCAGATTACAATTCAAGATGAGATTTGGGTGAGATTTGGGTCTGACAGGGCCAGACCATATCAAACATCTCCTACACAAGGTGACCCTTAGAAGCCGACTCCCTGACTGGAAGAGAGGGAAAGGGAGAGTGTGGGTGTCATCACTGCATAGCACAGAATATTCACACAAGCCCACAGGGGTATGAGGTTATTGTGGGTGCTTCAATATTTGAGTGTTTATCCTTCTGCTCTCCCAGAAGACTCAGTGATCTGGAAAGTAGAAGATGCATCCTGGAATTTAAAACCTGTCACAAATGTATTTGGGAGAAAACTTCATGCTCCTATAAGGGTTTGCCTTCCAGGAAAGAAGGAACATGAAACTGTAATACCAATGAGACTGCAAAATGAGACCGTAGTGATGGAACAAAAGGACTCTAGTGTTGACCATGATGTTATCTGAGGAAGTCATACAGAGGAGCCTTCAGAAAGGAGCTGCAGAGGAGCTTTCCAACCTCCACCTCTGGGGGCTGACCCAGGAGGGTTCCCCTAAGGGTGAGTTCCTGGACCTATAGATTGTGGTGAAGAGGGCATGAAATTGTTCATCCTTGGCCACTGAATCCTTCTGTTATCTTATCAGAAGGAAAGACGCAATTAGAGTTTGGGAAAGGGGTGAGAAATGGCATTCAAGACAGCATGTCTGTATGATTTTGTATGTCAGAACTTTCTACCACCAGGCATTTTGAACTTTTAAAACTATATATGTATATAGGTATGCATCTGAGTCAGGAAGGAGCTCAAGGAAGAGGGAGAAGGACTCAGATAAGTGTCTGAATAGACCCAGGCAAGGATGTAAGAGTGGGTTCTTGTTCCTTGTAAATTAATTCTGCTCCCTTTTCCTCCCACTCTTGGCTCTACCCCACATAAGTATCTCCATCCAGCTGAGCATTACCCCTTTTTAGCACTGTGTCCACTTCAACTTCTGGCTCTCACCTTGAGGCCAAGTCCATTTCCTACTGGAGAATCCAGTCTCATTCATATCATCATTTGGCCACAATTCCTGAAGCATTGCTGCACGTACCTTCTAGTAAAAGGGAAACAGCTAATGTAGCTCTTTCTAAAGACATGACTTGAGTTCTGGAGACACAATTTGTTCTAATATACAAGACAGACGGGAAATACACACTCTTAGTGATTGCCTGAGTCATCAACATTTAGAATGTTTCCTTTCAGCAATTGTCACTATGGGGAAAATGCATCACCATTCAGGAGTGTGTGAAGGACAAGCAGTCACAGAGTAATAGTCAGACACTCTCAGAGCCCAGTCATGGATTAAAACCAAAAGGCACAGATACGATCTCATTACTACAAATTTTGCTTATAAATGACATCTGTTAATTTTTTCCCCATTAGTTCTTTATTAGTCACCTTGGGCTACTATAACGAAAAGTCATAGTTTAAACAACAGAAATTTATTTTCTCACAGTTTTGGAGGCTGAGACTATGAGATCAGGGTATCCACGGTATCCACATGCTTACATTCTGGTGAGGGCTCTTTCTGGCTTGCAGATGGCTGTCTTCTCACCATGTCCTCCTATGATGGAGAAAAAGAGAGAGCAAGCTTTCTAGTGTCTCTTTTTATAAAGCGCTAAACCCATTGTGGCAGTCCTGGCCTCATGACTTAATAGAACCCTAATTACCTCCCAAAGACCACATTTCCAAATAACATAACATTGGGGATTTCAGGACTTTAACACGTGAATTTTGGGGAGACATACATTCAGCCTATAGCAAGCTTGTTATCCCATATGCATATTTTTCACAACACATTTTAACTGCATGTTTTCTAGAGAACAACATTTAAGCCATTCTTTAGAGAGTATCTTCTCTGTGTCACAGAATTTTGCCCTTTAATGAATGGTTTCAGGTGATCGTGACTATATTTAAACTTTACCTTATACATGGAAGCAAAAAAAAGAGTATGTTGTATTATCATTGTGTCTTTTAAAATAATTTCTATTTTTAATAACTAGTAAAAAACGCTGCAATACAGGCATGGAAGGTGGAATCAAATATGTTTTTAAGTAAAACAAAATGTATTTTACACATGGTAACATCAAACTGTTAAGCTACACTTACAAATTTCAGTTACCTTATATACGAAAACTTACGCTGAGTGGCCTGAAATAAGGTCATTATACCCTGATGCTTTCACAACCTTCTCCTTTTCTCTATAACAAGTGCTCACTATTATGGGAAGAATGCCTGCCTTTTCTTTGCAGCTTTGCAGAGCTTTAAGGAAGCAGGGTTTTTAATCACACTCTTCTTTTCTTGCTTGCACTTCTGACTTCTCGGAGTTGGCAGCAGAATTTTAAGTTCATCTCAGAGATAGCACCGCTTTTTAACCTTGGACAGTTTAAAAGTCTCTACCAGGGCATTTCTAGGCATTTTATTGCTTCATTCCTTTATTCTCATGTCAAGGACAAGTGGACTTGAGCCAAAAAACAAAATTAGAGCAGAACCCTTACTCTATTTCCAGATCAGCTAAACCAATTAATACAATTTAATTAAAACTTATTTTCTTTCTTTTCTGCAGAAGGGACTCAGAGAGCAGCTGTTGTGATCGCGTTTTCAGTATGTGGCTCCAGATAGATTTAACTCTTACAGGGACACTTTCCGAATGAGATATACAGCATGTGACACTACGAATTGACTTCACCTTAAATTTCCCATGTGGTACCCTAGCAAACTGCCTCTTGAAATTATATATATTCTTAATCTGTAAAGGGGGAAAGTGGATTGCATTCCCATTTTTTTTCCTTGGGATTTAGTATTTCATAGGACCAGTGCTTACAATAAACTTTTCATATTTAGCTGGTGTCAACCAATTCACTTGGAGAAATGCAAAGTACTTAAGCTACAATGAAAACTGTCCTCTACAAATGTCACAGGATGTGTTTTTACCTTGAACTTGAGTAAAAATTTACACGACTAATGATCCTCATTTTCTCTCCTGTTATGTTTAACTTTGAGCATTCTCATAAGTTAGACATAATAGTACTGACAAAATAATCTCTGATTCATTGGGGTACAAAGAAACCCAGCAAGAACTTCCCTGTCAGCTGCTTTCCCATGTTTACCTCGGCGTTTCTAGAGGTTCCTCCTGGGATTCAGCCAGCTGTAGGGACAGAGTTCAAGGTTCTTTCTCAAAAGCACCCTGTTGTAATTTACTTCAATGCTCTCTTTCACCCCTCTTTGCCCTTCCCTAGTCCATGAAATCTTTACTGAAACTAGAGTAGGGAGAGATGCTCTTTGTGTCAGTTAGAACTGAATTTGGCTGCCAGCAACAGACACTCCCAAACAGAGGCTTAAACAATTAAGTGGCTTATTCGCTCATGTAGAAGTCTGGAGATGGATAGACTGGGCTGATGCCACAGCCAAAGACACCATGGGGGCTCAGGTACTGCATGTACTTTTCTGCTGAATTGATGGCCTTCAACTCATGGATACAGGACAGTTCTAGAAACTCCACATATCCCGTCCATGTTCCAGGCAGGAAGAAGGAGGACAGGAAAGATAAAGAGAAAGGACAGAGGTCTCATGACAGAAGAGTCTGTACTATATTTGAAAGATTCCCAGGAAGCCTCATCTAGTAATTTCTGTAAACCTTCTTTGGACTTCAGCTAAGTACAGTGTAATCTGGGAAGGTGAGCAGTTCATCTTGACACAATGGTTCACCCAAATAAAGGTGGGGTTCTTATAGTAGCAAAGATGAAAACATTTATATTTAGTAGGAAATTAGTTATCTCTGTCACAGTCTGCCACTTTGGCTACCCAATGTTCACTCACACACACGTTTATTCTAGTATCCTGCCACTTTGTAAATATTATAAAATGTATGGAGACATACTTGTCATAATGACTGAGGAGCATTTAGTGTATAGGGGCTAGTGATGTATGATTCCACTAGCATTTAGTGTATAGGAGCTAGCGATGTCAATGATTCTGAATAACAAGTTATCTCATCTAGAATCCCAATATTGACTGCTGTTGAGAAACACTGTCAAACATAGGAATACTATTTCTGTCCCCAAAGGAGGTGATATCCTAAATTCATAACCATTTCTCTTCTGGGTCAAATCATGAATTTCTGGGACAGTGTAACTTTTACCATATGTAATTTCTCCTTATCCAATAATCTAGTTATCTCCTTGCAAAATATACAAAATATCCAATGTATAATGGTGGAGTGAAAATAGCATTAGCTGCAATAAAAAAAAATACCCTCTGGGAAATAGAGAAGCCAATGGTTACCACAAATATCAGATCCTGCTGATAAGAGTAGCTGCAACTCTTTATTGACCAACGTGGTAGCTCCAGTTCAGGTACCTTGGAAATTCCGTCTGGTCTAATCATCCTCCACCCCTACATCTTAATTGAGCACTGGGGTGGGAGCACACCTTCAAGACTGCATGTGTTTCTGGTACAATTTGGAGTCTAAGAAATGTTTTGGGGGATTGAAAAGTCACAGGCAGATGATGTCCTTTCCTGAAATTTTTTGTTTATTTAGTCAATATAGTTCCCTCAAAACTTAGCAGGTTTTAAGGCTATTTGCTGCAGCCAATTCTCTGAGTAACTATAGCCAAGGATCTCACATGGACATAGTTTTATTCATTAAAGTATTTTAAAGCATTTTATCTATTGACATCTGTGACTTGACTATTTTCCTAAACTCCTGCTGGTCAGTGCCTTGAAGTAGTTAGAAACAATCTTGTGTGCAGATACAAACATTGAATGTGACATTCTTTTTCTTTTTTTTTTTTCTAACAGGGAATTTTTGTAGATGAGGTGTGGGAAAGGCTGAAGGTATCAATCTAAAACCATCTCTTCTAAGCTGTCCCCTATTTTGGAAAGAGAATAACTTACATTGTTCAACCTATCGAGGCAAAAACCATGATAGTTTCACGCAACTTGGTTTCTGGGTCATATGCATATGCGTCTCAGCCAATTTACTCTCCTAATCTTCTGCTTGCAGATGTCTAATGGTAGCCTCAGTTGATTTATCTCTTGTAGAATTTGGCTCAAAGAGGAAAGAAGAAAGAGGAAGAAAGAGCAGATTTTACCATCCTGAATTGTTTCCATCATTTTTCCTATCACAGCAGCCTTGGTTTGTACATGGTCAATATACAATGTGCTGACAGATTAAGCAAATGTTCTATTACTGAAAAATTAGAGTCACCGGTAGCATTTAATTGGATCCCATATGGATTAAGGAAATTACTGTGTATTTTTCTTGTAGAAAGGTTTGGAGGTAAGCAGCCCAGTGGCTTCATGAGATCAGCAATGATCCAGGTTCCTTCTTTCTTTTTGTTCCATCAAAACTAGTATGTGATATTTGTCCTCCGGTTTGTTGACATGTGGTTACAAAATGGCTGTTCTATTTCCATCTCCATTACTTATTGTGTAACCTAGAATATACTGTTAATCTATTTAGGCTCAATTTTCTTAAAAATGGGGATACTAATAAATGAACCAACTGTCACTCCCCTGGAGGTTCTCAACAATTTCAGCCTGCTGTGACACATGTTCTTTAAGACTCAAATAAAGCTGGATGATATACCCCTCTCACATACTATGGAAAATCTACTTTCCAACTTATCATACATATTTATGAATTTTGGGGTGCCTTGTGTTTCTGCTAGACACTCTAGATCTAGTTTCCTCTTTCCTCTGAATTCTAAATTCCTGAACTGCATCTGAAGATTCCATACTTGAGTCCAACCAAAAAGATATCTTTCAATGTAATGTTCAATATTTCTCTTTCTTGAAGCCCTTCAAACATCTTCTTTACCAGAAACTTGTCTCTAGTTATTGATTCTTGCAGAACCCCAGTTTTCATCTTTTTTTATATCTTTTCTATTATCTCTCTCTGCCAACTTTATCTCCTGCTTTTAAGCTGTCTTGTCTATATAATATTTCCAGTTTTTTTTTTTTTTTTTTTTTTTTGGAATTTGGCTATTTATTTTACTACAAATCATCCTGATTATATTCAAGGCTTTTCCTCTTTCATAACCAGGGGATTATGAATATATTTTTCTGAACAAGAATGCTCTTTCCCTGAAGATTTCTACTTTTGAACATGAAGCTTTTAAACTTTCCTCCCTCCCTTTTGTAAATTCTTCAGTAAAAATACCTATAAGATTATTGTAAAGATTACATGATACAACAGATGTAAAAATGACTGGAGCATCATATGCATTTAGTAAATGTTTAACTCGTTTCTATCTCATGCTCAGTAAATTAGACTGTTAAAAGTTGCATCGCTATTTCTAAAGTTTTGTCTGAAATAATAAAATATTACCTACTTAAGTACTCTAAAATATTTAAGTAATTTAGCTTGAAATGGAAGGTTTAGAAAATATATTTTTAAACTCCAGAATTGAAAAAGTCTTTTAAAATATATTATTGCGACTAAGGTTTTTGCAAGTAGAACAGTCTAAAGTTAAAGAAATCTAGGCCAGGCACAGTGGCTCATGCCTGTAATCCCAGCACTTTGGGAGGATGAGGAGGGCAGATCACAAGGTCAGGAATTCGAGACCAGTCTAGCCAACATAGTGAAACCCTGTCTCTACTAAAAATACAAAAAATTTACTGGATGTGGTTGTGTGCACCTGTAATCCCAGCTACTCAGGAGGCTGAGGCAGGAGAATCACGTGAACCAAGGAGGTGGAGGTTGCAGTGAGCAGAGATCACACCACTGCACTCCAACCCGGGCAACAGTGCGAGACTACGTCTTAAAGGAAAAAGAAAAAGAAAAAGTCTGTAAGGGCTAGCTTAAGTTTTCTGGCAAATTTTTAATGTGAACTTCATTTTTCCTTGTACATTTTTATGGATATATATTAATTTGATTCATCCTAGAGTATTATACACACTACCCCTAGCTAGGTGAAAATTTATTTATCACAAGCTCTCATGGAATCTGCTCCTTGCTTTCAGAGCACTTATTTCAGATTGTAATTATATATTCACCAATGGAGTTATTTGTCTAATGTCTGCCTCTCCCACTGGACTGAACTATAAGCCCAGTAAGAGGAGGATCATTTCCCGTTTCTGCCTTACTTTGTGTTTCTAGCACCTAGCACCATGTTTAAATCATTGAGTGCACAATGTCCTCCTACACTCTGTACTCTACAACTGATATGGGCAATTCTGACCATGTCCCCTTACTACTTAATTATTCGGCAGTCTCCCATTGACATTGAATATACCTAGGATCTCAGCAAAACATTTAAGGCTCTTATATTCTGCTGTGTGCCCAGCTTTCAAATGTCACCTCCCAATACTCCCCACAAAAATCTCAAGTTCCTGCAGTACCCAATGGTCAGCCAAGTTCTCTGAACATCTGTCTGGAATGTCAGTCTTTCCTCAAAATGGTCTTCTCAACAAATATTTACTCTTACTTCCAGACTCAGATAAACATTTCCTTTCTCTTTTATTAAGCCTTCTTTGACTTACTTTTAGGGAAAGTTGGAGGTTTATTCTTCTTTTTCTGCATAATGCTCTCTTCGCATACCTCTATTAAAGTACGTACAGTATGTTTCAAGGGCAAGGGCTCTGTTCTCTTAAACTTTATATCTTCAGTCCATAGACCAGTGATTCTTAGGAGGTTTTTATTAAATGTTTCTTGAATGAATGAATCATAAATAAATAGGTAAACATTTTTTAAATGGAATGAATTTGTGCTGCTTCAGATATTTTATTCCAATTTAAATATGTGTCTGTATATGTATACACATACATTATCCAACAAATGTTGCTGTTTTCCGAAAATGCAAAATATTTGATGGGGGTTGGGTAGAGGAAGAATCTATTCCTTCATAGTTTCTTCAGTTTTTCATTAAATTTCTTTCTCTAGGTAGTATTCTCAAATCTTGTCAAATCTTGTGAGTTTAACCTGACTTCTAAAGATTTCATCAGATTGTTTGATGCTAGTTTACACAGAAGAATATGACAACATGCAACAATTATTAAATGAGCATTTGTGTATTAGTCAGGGTTCTCTAGAGGGACAGAACTAATAGAGTATATACACACACACACACACACACACACACATACACACACACACATATATATATACACACACACATATACATACATACACACACTCATATATATACACACACATACACACACACACATATATATATACACACACACATATACATACATACACACACTCATATATATACACACACATACAGGAGTTTATTAAGCATTAACGTACACGATCACAAGGTCCCACAATAGGCTGTCTGTAAGCTTGAGGAGCAAGGAAAGCCAGTCCAAGTTCCAAAACTGAAGAACTTAGAGTCTGATGTTCAAGGGCAGGAAGCATCTAGCATGGGAGAAAGATGTAGGCTGGGAGGCTAGGCCAGTCTCCCTTTTTCATGTTTTTCTGTTGGCCTTATATTCACTGGCAGCTAATTAGGTGGTGCTCACCAGATTACGGGTGAGTCTGTCTTCTGCAGTCCATGGACTCAAATGTTAATTTCCTTTGGCAACACCCTCACAGACACATCCAGGATCAATATTTTGTATCCTTCAAGACAATCAAATTGACACTCAGTATTAACCATCACAAGTCTACCCCTTGTCAACTTGAACCCATACACATCTCCTGACATCATACATAATCTTCAAATAAAGATAATAATAAAGTCATAGTTACACCTAACATAATACAATTATCCTTCCTACAACTGGAAACGCACCAACCCCCAACCCAAATAATATTACATAAAGCTAACTATACTTAAATGCTGACACGAAATCAATAAATCTTATGTCACAAAATAAAGGAAAAGGAAATAAAATGAAGATATTTTCTTAGTACAAGTGTATACATGCACAAACATGTTTTTAACAAAAGAAGGAGAAAATACTCATGTCATTTACAGTCCTCATTTCTACAGCTGCTCACATGATCATAGCTGGTATTGATGACTACCTTCTTCCGCTACCCATTCTGTATTCCCTTTGCCTTCAGGAAGCACCTCAGTAGGTAGTGGTTTTTTTCCTGGTGGAGTGACCGAAACCTTCATTTTTGAAGGGTCTGAGCCATTTGTAGTCCTGCCTGGATTGGGATGTTGTGATTTCCCATTGACCTTAATCACAGGACATGGCAATACTAACAGATGCCCTAATGGATTTGCTGTATTTCATGCATACTCTTCCTTGCCTCCATTGTGAACTAGTAGACTGACTTCATGTTGCTAGTCTGGGTCAATCACCCCAGCCAACACTGTAACTCCCTTCTTAGCCCGTTGACTTGAAGGTAGGAGGAGTCTAAAGTGTCCAGGTGGCAATCTTAACTTCCAGTTTAATGGAATCATTGTGTCTTCTGCTGGCAGTGTTCTTCCCTCTGGAACTAAAACTTCTAGGCCAGCAGAACATAATGTCACAGGAACAGGAAGCAAAAATTTTGCTAGTAGATCACTAGGGGTGATGGTAAGTGGTGCCACTTCCACTTCCACCCCTTGATTTTTGGACCTGTGAATCCTGGCTGTGGGAGCAACAGTACCATATATTGGACGCTGATTCAGAGCATACATGGCCTTCTGGAGAACTTTGCCCTAGCCCTGCAAAGTATTGTCACCTAGTTGGTATTGTAATTGTGACTTCAAAAGGCCATTCCACTGTTCTATCAATCCAGCTGCTTCAGGATGATGGGGAATGTGGTAAGACCAGTGATTTCCATGAGCGTGAGCCCAGTGCCACACTTTTTTTGGCTATGAAGTGAGTTCCTTGATCAGAAACAATGCTATGTGAAATACCATGGTGGCGAATGAGGCATGCTGTGAGTGCATGGATGGTAGTCTTGGCAGAAGCATAGCATGCAGTATAGGCAGACCTATATCTGGAGTAAGTGTCTATTCCAGTGAGGACAAACCTCTGCCTTTTCCATGATGCAAGAGGTCCAATATAATCCACCTGTCACCTGGTAGCTGGCTGATCACCCAAGGAATGGTGTCATATCAAGATCCCAGTGTTGGTCTCTGCTACTGGCGAATTGGGCACTCAGCAGTGGCTGTAGTCAGGTCAGCCATGGTGAGTGGAATTCCATGTTGCTGAGCCCATGTGTAACCTCCATCCCTGCCACCATGGTGACTTTGTTCGTGGGCCCATTGGGCAATGATGGAGTGGCTGGGGAAAGAGGCTGAGGGGTGTCCACACAACAAGTCATCCTATCCACTTGATTTTTAAAATCCTCCTCTGCTGAGGTCACCCACTGGTGAACACTCACAAGAGATACAAATGTCTTCACAGTTTTTGATCACTGAAAGAGGTCCATCCACATACCTCTTCCCCAGATTTCTTTGTACCAATTTTCCAATCATGCTTCTTCCAAGTCTCTGACTATCCAGCCAAACCATTGGCTACAGCACATGAATCAATCCATAATCACACATCTGGTCATTTCTCCTTCCATGCAAAGTGCACAACTAGGTGCGCTACTTGAAGTTCTGCCCACTTGGAAGATTCCCTTCACTGTTGTCCTTCAAGGATGTCCTAGAAAGGGGCTATAGTGCTGCAGCTGTCCACTTTTGGGTGGTGCCTGCATATCATGCAGAACCATCTGTGAATCAGGCCCTAGTGTTCTCTTCGTTTGTCAACTGATCATAAGGAACTCCCCATGAGGCCATGGGTGCAGACTGGCAGAGAGAAGGCAAGGTGGCAGTAGTGGAGACCATGGACATTTGAGTCACTTCCTCATGTAACATACTTTCAGCTTCAGGACCTACTTGAGCCCAATCATGTATATACCACTTCCATTTGATGATGGAATGCTGCTGTGCATGACCCACTTTATGGCTAGATGATTCAGAAAGCACTTAGTTCATGATAGGCAGTTCAGGTCTCATGGTGACTTGATGACCCATAGTCAAATGTTCAGTCTCCACCAAAGCCCAGTAACAGGCCAAGAGCTGTCTCTCAAAAGGAGAGTTGTTATCTGCAGAAGATGGCAGGGCCTTGCTCCAAAATCCTAGAGGCTTCTGCTGTGATTCACCTATGGGGGCCTACCAGAGGCTCCAGACAGCAACCCTATCTGCCACTGACACCTTAAGCACCATTGGATCTGCTGGGTCATATGGCCCAAGTGGCAGGGCAGCTTGCACAGTAGCCTGGACCTGTTGCAGAGCCTTCTCCTGTTCTGGACCCTACTCAGAACTGGCAGCCTTTTGGGTCACTCAGTAAATGGACTGGAATAACACAGTCAAATGAAGAATGTGTTGCCTCTAAAATCCAAATAGGCCCACTAGGCATTGTGCCTCTTTCTTGGTTGTAGGAGGGCCAAATGCAGCAACTCATCCTTCACCTTAAAAGGAGTATCTCAACAGGCCCCTTGCCGCTGGAGCCCTATAAATTTTACTGAGGTAGAAGTCCCCTGAATTTTGGATGGATTTCTTTCCCATCCTCTAGCATGCAAATGTCTCACCAATAAGTCCAGTGTGTTTGCTACTTCTTGTTCACTGGATCCAATCAGCATAATGTCATCAATGTAATGGAGCAGTGTGATATCTTGCAGAAGCAAAAGGTGATCCAGGTCTCTTAGAAGAAAATTATGACACAAAGTTGATATACGCCTGAGGTAGGTCAGTAAAGGTATATTACTGACCTTGGCAGCTCCAGGCAACATCTCTCACAGACACATCCAGGATCAATACTTTGTATCCTTCATTCTTATCAAGGTGACACTCAGAATTAACCATCACAATTTGTGAAGCATAGGAGAAGAATTAGAAAACCATATTCCCGGGATACATATCTTTGTTTTCAATATAGGTGTTTCAGCATTACACAATTAGCTTATTTCTACATCATCTGTAAAGAAAATTTCTTTAGATCACGTCGTATATCTCCACTGATTTAATTTTCTCATCTGTCCTAATTACTTACTTGATTGTTCAGATATACATACTTATACAAAATTCAAACATAAAGAAGTAGATGACCACACAATATTTCCTATTCACTGCTCCTTAAAGACAAGTGGGATTCATATATTTTCCAAATATATAACCAAGAATAATATCACCAGGGGAGCAAGAAGTAGCAAACACACTGGACTTATTGGTGAGACATTTGCATGCTAGAGGATGGGAAATAAATCTGACTAAAATTCAGGGAACTTCTATCTCAGTAAAATTTCTATGGGGTCCAGTGGTGAGGGGCCTGTCAAGATATTCCTTTTAAGGTGAAGGATGAGTTGCTGCATTTGGCCCTCCTACAACCAAGAAAGAGGCACAATGCCTAGCATGCTGACTTGTTTACCAGGGACTGCCAGAGATAGCTGACTAAATGACTATTCTACACAGAGGCTTGACTAAAAGGGAAGATGAACTATAAAGTGATAACTAAAGAAAAGAAAACACTGGAGTGTATGTTGAGGCTTTTCGAAGAATATTATTTGTTTTGTTTGTTTTTCATTAAGATAGTAAAGTTTTGAAAATCTTTACCAGGCTGAGGAGAAAATCCAGTAGAAGTAAGATACTTATGAGAATGGAGCCTAATGGGGATAATGTCTCTATTAGATGAAGTGGAATGTGATTTATCTGACATTTAGCTTATAGGAAATTGAATTCACAAAATATCAAGTACAGAGGGATTTTGAAAATCATTAAATCTCCTCTCATTGGGTAAATGTTTAAAACTACAGCACATATAGTTAAATGGCTTTTCCAGATTCACTCCTCTGACTCCAATTTTAATTGTGAATCTCACCTCAATTGTTGATTGAGGTTGTGAGGAAATTTATAGAGATACTTCTTCCTGGAAACTCTCTGGATAGGGCCTGCAAGCAGAAAAGAAAGAGAAAAAAAAGAGAGAGAGAGAGAAGAAGGGAGAGAGGGAA
>NW_012115055.1:263222-269625 GCF_000951035.1 Colobus angolensis palliatus
TTTTTTTGAGACAGAGTCTTGCTCTATCGCCTAGACTGGAGTGCAGTGGCGCGATCACCGCTCTCTGCAAGTTCTGCCTCCTGGGTTCACGCCATTCTCCTGCCTCAGCCTCCCAAATAGCTGGGACTACGGGCGCCCGCCACCATGCCTGGCTAATTTTTTGTATTTTTTTAGTAGAGACGGAGTTTCATCATGTTAGCCAGGATGGTCTCAATCTGCTGACCTCGTGATCCACCCCGCTTGGCCTCCCAATGTGCTGGGATTACAGGCGTGAGCCACCGTGCCCAGCATATTAGTCCATTCTCACACTACTATAAAAAACTACCAAAGACTGGGTAATTTATGAAGAAAAGAGTTTTCAGTGATTCACAGTTCTGCAGCCTGTACTGGAAGCATGGCTGGGAGGCCCAGGAAACTTACAATATGGTGGAAGGCAAAGGGGAAGCAAGCACATCTTACCATGGCAGAGCATGAAGAGGGAAGTGCCAAACACTTTTAAACAATCAGATCTTGTGAGAACTCACTCACTATCACGAGCCCAGTAAAGGGGAAGTCTGCCACCAACACTGGAAATTACAATTGGATATGAGATTTGGGTGGGAACACAGAGCCAAACCATGCCAAACATCATATGCTTTTCACACAAAACTTCATTCAATTTTCAAAACAGTATTAATATATTTCTGCATTATCAATGTAGAACTGGGATTCAAAGAAGATACTAAAATTTTCTAAGTTCGCACAGCTTAGAGTTGGAGTTGAGATTTGGAACCAAGTTGTGAACTCCTACTATAGATCAACTTCCCTTATCCTCAATATTTTACTGTAGGTGCTAACTTATGCTTAACATTGTAAGGGAGATAGCTAATATTTTAAAGAAACTAATTCATTTTTACATTTGAAAAATAATAACTTTTCTAATTATCAAATAATCAGTAAGGTTTTGGGATACTCAAATAAGATATGGCCAGCATTATGCTAGATTCTAGTAGCTAGGCGCTGAAAGCAACCAGCAAAAATATAAGATATATTTGCTGTCCTTAGGAGTGTATTGCCTAATTATAAAAATTGATTCAGAACATGCAACCGCAAAATATATGTAGTCTTTTGTTAAATAGCATCTCTACCAGGGTTAAGAAGGCAGACAGCCCTGTGGGGCAGATGTGTTACGGCCAATTTACTGAAGATGAGCCTTAAAGGATGAATAGGATTGAGAGAAATGAAGAATAATAGTAAGAAAGGCATAACCTTCAAGGTTGGGAAACCATCTAAAGTGGGCCTAATAAAGATGTGCCAGCAGAAGAGTGGGAATAGACTGGTTTAACCAGATTGAGTGTACATATGGTAGCAAGTGTTGAGAAATAGGACTGGATGAGACCTGGCCGTGGGGGTCTTGAAAACTGAACAGATACTAAGTGTCAAGTTCACGTTCCAAATTCTACAGTCTTGGCACTCTTTTGTTTTTGTTTTTTTTTTGTTTGTTTGTTTGTTTTTGAGACGGAGTCTCGCTCTGTCGCCCAGGCTGGAGTGCAGTGGCCGGATCTCGACTCACTGCAAGCTCCGCCTCCCGGGTTCACGCCATTCTCCTGCCTCAGCCTCCTGAGTAGCTGGGACTACAGGCGCCCACCACCTCGCCTGGCTAGTTTTTTTGTATTTTTTAGTAGAGATGGGGTTTCACCGTGTTAGCCAGGATGGTCTCGATCTCCTGACCTCGTGATCCACCCCTCTCGGCCTCCCAAAGTGCTGGGATTACAGGCTTGAGCCACCGCGCCCGGCCGGCACTCTTTTTTAATTTTTTGAGACAAGGGTCTTGTTATGTTGCCCAGGCTGGAGTGCAGTGGCTATTCAGAGGTACAACTGTGTTGCACTGCAGCCTCAACTTCCTGGTCTCAAGCAATCCTCCTGACTCAGCCTCCAGAGTAGCTAGGGCTACAGGTGCATGCCATTGTGCTGGGCTTTTGTACTCTTGATATGCCTCCTTTAAGGAAGCTGTACTGGATGTGTACTTATTATTAAATACTTATTTCTGATGTTATAACCTTTGAGTAATAAAAAATTATCTTCCAAATATCTATCTCTCCATAATCTCTGGGCTGATCCAGGTTTCATGGGCAGATCCAGATTTTTTGGGGCCTGAAGCTATATAATATAATTGATAGGCCCCTTTTTAAGAAGATGAATATAAAATTATAAAATAAAAATCAATTATAAAAGTAGGTATTTAGACTATTAAAAATTCTAAATATTTATTTAGAATATTTGTTATTTAGAATTTTTAAAAATATCAATTACAAATTGTTTTAAGATCACAAATACCTCAAATGTGCAAAATCCAGAAAAGCAACATGTGATCTTTATTAATTATCTACCTGACCTATTTCTGCAATACATTTTTCCTGTACTTTTGGGCTACATGCTCTTTGATGGCCTTTTCATATGACAATAATTTTGTAATATTTTCTATAGCAATATCAGGAAGATAATTCAACCAATCCTTCTATAAGGCTGACTTAGAAAAAAATTATTATTGATATTTTTGGAATGATTTTAGTTTCACAGCCTCATATTGATAATATTATTTAATATTTAGGTTTGTGTCAATTTTGGAAAATTTCAAATTTCTGTCTTATATGAACTGTAGGATTAGAGGCATTTCAAGTTTTCTTGCATAGTGGCTTAACTGGGGACGTGTTTAGTGACAAGCTATGGATTTTGTGTTATTCTAACTAGCACAGTAGGCAGTAGTGGTGTTCCTACACTAGCACAGCTAGCAGTAACTTAACTACCATGGAAGTAACCACAAACCATAACATTATATCCCCAATTTCACTTCCCCTTAGTCTGGTCCCCAAAATGCCACTGTCGTCAGTGTTACATACTTGACAAGGGATGATGGGTGGTAAAGGACAGTCAGTCGGGATTGAAATATATTTTTGCAAATTTCGCAGGCCTTAGAGGTATGGTGTTATAGCTTGCAGTTATTGCAGTGTGCAGTGAAGTTATTGCTAGCAGTCATGGTTTAGGAGCACCCATTCTTCCCAATGTGCTAGTTCACCTAGAGTAAAGACATCATGACATCTATGGGTATCACTTACGTGTCCCCAGTTAAATGAATCTTTACCAAAGAAAAGTTCAAATGCCCTCTAATGGCTTGCTAAGGCATCTCACAAAGTTGGATAAGGCCTAAACTTAAGATCCATTAGTGGCATTTAAAATAAATCATTCTCTGGATCTTACTATCAGAGTAGAATCTATAAATCACTAAGTAAAATCAATCAGAAAGTCATACCTCTTGATGGCTCTGCAGTCACTGTGCTTGTGGCAGCCGAAATAAAGGAAGACAAACAATGTACATTTTTATATATTTCTCTTATAAAATGTTCTTTATCTAACTTAATTCATAGTGGAAATTTTATTTTCAAATTTTGTTACTTTAGCTAAAATCAGTGTTTATTTTTTCAATTTTAATTTCCTTTATTATATCATAGAAATAAGAGAGAACCAGTGGTAAAAACAGTGTTACAGTAATTCACAGAAGCAATCAGGAAGAGACAAAGCTCAACAAACGAATTGAACCTCAAGGGGGAGAAAGCTTTGTTACACCCAATGAAGCTAAGCTTTGGGGGAAGTTAATACTTCGTCAACAGCTGTACTAAGAACATTAAAAATACTTTTGCCAAAGAAGGGTATCAACATTTTAATCTACCTTACACTGATAAAAAGGAAAACACATAGCAAGGAGGAGGTGGAGCAGGTTTTCACGGAGCCCAGACAGTAGAAACAAAACTTCCTTTGTTTGCAGAATATTGCACCTGCATTAAATTTACCGCTGACATCTCTTCGTAGAAATCTGATTTTTCTCTCATTCCCCCTCCTTTTATTGTTTTCAACACCGAGGAATGTGAGGCATGCCAGTTGTCCTTGTCGCTGCAATGTCTCTGTCTTCAGCTGTGAAAGAGAACAGGGCTTCCTCACCTTGCTTGCCATCAGCCCGTCATCTCCGCAATGCACCTGCACCGTAACACTACACTCTACCTTGCAGAGCTTCATACTTCTGTGACAGAGGCCAGAGATCAATTTCCTGCCGATCTGAGTCTAGGCCCTGTTCTGACAAGGAAGGTCTCTTTCAAATAATCCTAACTGCTAAGAGCAACACAAATACAGACACAGAACCATTATCAGAACTACAATATCAATATCATAAAAGAAAGAACCATGGCCATAGGCACAGTGGTTGTGAGAATTTCTTTTTTGGGGGGACAGGGGAAGAGGTATTCATAATCTCAGTGTCAATATGGTGAGTTGACTATGACATTTTATATGTTTTCTAAAACTTCCACATTATTGCTAAAGGAGAGACTATGAGTGTAACAGACAGCACATATTATGAATTTTGTTCAGAAGTTATTTTACCTGTGAAAGCTTTCTATTTTATAGATTCGTTCAGTTTTGGTACTCATGTTTAGGCCCTTGGAACTTTTTCAGAGTCATTATAAAGGCAGACTCTATCTCATCTTTGTATAGTATGCTCACCTCTATAATTGCACCGGTAATTCAGCCTGGCAGTTATTTATTTATTGAGCTGTCATCTCGTCTCCTACATATCGAGTCTCCTTGGACAGAGTTGGGCTGTATTCCCTGGTTCCCACTGCCTGATCCTGCATCTTCATCTCCACAAATCCCTCTACTATATGTTTGTTTCTTTGTGTGAGTGTGTGTGTGTGTGTGTTTCCGCACATTTTGGTTTGGTTTTCTTTTTTTTTTTATTTTTTGAGATAGGATCTCACTTTGTCACCCAAGCTAGAGTGCAGTGGCATGATCATAGCTCACTACCACCTTGAATTCCTGGGTTCAAGCATTTCTCCTGCCCTAGCCTCTCTAGTAGCTGGGACTACAGGTATGCAATACCACGCCTGGCTAATTTTTTATTTACTTTTTATTTGTTTATTTTATTTTTTTGTAGAGATGAGTCATACCATCTTGCTCAGACTGGTCTTGAACTCCTGGGCTCAAGCCATCTTCCTGTCTCAGCCTCTGAAAGTCCCGGGATTACAGGCATGAGCCACAGCATCTGGTTTAATTTTTTTTTTTTTTTTTTTTTTTTAGAGTTTTAGTCTTTTTTAGTGGCCAGGCTGGAGTGCAGTGGCACACTCTCAGCTCACTGCAACCTCTGTTTCCCAGGTTCAAGCGATTCTCTTGCCTCAGCCTCCAGAGTAGCTGGGACTACAGGCATGCACCACCATACCCAACTAATTTTTGTATTTTTAGTAGAGACGGGGTTTCACCACGTTGGCCAGGATGATCTCGAGCTCCTGACCTCATGATCCGCCTGCCTCGACCTCCCAAAGTGATGGGAATACAGGCGTGAGCCACCACACCCTGTCTGGTGGGTTGTCAATTTTATTAGTCACCTCCTAAGCTAAACTGGGGGTACAATAACGCTTCTTGCCAAAATTATGTCACTTTGGCTTTGACTTAGAACTCAGAAATTTATCCTGAATAAGGAAAGAAGAGAAGAAAGAGGGGAAACGAAGATAGGGAGCAGAGAAAGATGCAGTGTTTTATCTTCTAGTCAGAATGCATGGTTCCAACTGTGGCTGTTAACACCTACCCGCTGGATGACTTTCACAACTTATTTAACACCTATCATGCTCTTTACAGTAAAATGGAGATACTAATAGAATGTAGCAGATGAAATGAGAAAATAAATGTAAAATGCTTTCCAGTGCTTGCTCCAGAGGAAGAAGTCAATAAAAATTAGCAATTAGGACTATGAAGGTGAGAAGAAACATTGACTTAAGTTTATTGAGGTGTTATCTTCAGATCATAACTTGGATGAAAGTTTCAGAAAGTCAGAGGCACAATTAGGAAGCCTTAAATTAGAAGTCATGCCTTAAACCATCCAGTCTTCCTATTCATCCAGAAACCACCAGGCAAGGCCTGCTCTCTACATTATTGTTTGCTTTAGAAATACCTACAAACCTCTCTCTCACACTGCAGATGTGCCAAGGGTTGACTGAGTTTTGACAAGAAGGCAGAATTACAATGGTAGCCTTTTAGAGACTATAACCTCCATTTTCTATTTTACTATTTGAAACTTTAACATGAGAGTACCTGAGGTCATTTTAAGCACCATCCGTGAACTTGACTGTAATCATCCAGTTTACAGTGGCCTAAAAAGATCCTATCTCTCCACATTCCATGACCATGTCCAACTTGCACCTAATCTGTGAGATGCAAATTTAACATCAGCTCACAAATGAGATATTCTTTTGTGGATATTTCAATCCTTTCCCCTATTTCCCCAAGACTCTTGTTTACTAGGAAGTCTGGAAAGGAAAACCAATATTTTGTCCTAAAAATGTTGTATGTTCTTATGTAACTTTTTTTTTTTTTTTTTTTT